>NC_053023.1:479516338-479570239 GCF_003073215.2 Triticum urartu
GATAACTTTATGGTTAAGCAAGAAGATTTTAATGCTCATGTTGGTAGACAATTGAAACATAATGCTTATATGATTGAACACTTGAGTGATTATATGGCTAATGTTAAAGGTAAACTAAAACTTATTAGTAAACATGCTTCTATGGTTACCACTCAAGTAGAACAAGTACTTAAAGCTCATAATGATTTGCTCAATGAATTAAATAGTAAGAAAAATGATAATGTTGTTAGAGTTATGACTAGAGGTGGTAAAATGACTCAGGAACCTTTGTATCCTGAGGGCCATTGAGGGAGTCCTGGATTAGGGGGTCTCCGGACAGCCAGACTATCTCCATTGGTCAGATTGTTAGACTATGAAGACACAAGATTGAAGACTTCGTCTCGTGTCCGGATAGGACTCTACTTGGCGTGGAAGGCAAGCTAGGCAATACGGATATGGATATCTCCTCCTTTGTAACCGACCTTGTGTAACCCTAACCCTCTCCGGTGTCTATATAAACCGAAGGGTTTTATTCCGTAGGACAACAACCATAACATACAATCATACCATAGGCTAGCTTCTAGGGTTTAGCCTCTCTGATCTCGTGGTAGATCTACTCTTGTACTACCCATATCATCAATATTAATCAAGCAGGATGTAGGGTTTTTCCTCCATCAAGAGGGCCCGAACCTGGGTAAAACATCGTGTCCCCTGCCTCCTGTTACCATCCGGCCTAGACGCACAGTTCGGGACCCCCTACTCGAGATCCGCCGGTTTTGACACTAACATTGGTGCTTTCATTGAGAGTTCCTCTGTGTCGTCGCCGTTAAGCTTGATGGCTCCTACTATCATCGATAGCGATGCGGTCCAGGGTGAGACTTTTCTCCCCGGACAGGTCTTCGTGCTCGGCGGCTTTGCACTGTGGGCCAATTCGCTTGGCCATTTGGAGCAGATGGAAAGTTACGCCCCTGGCCACCTGGTCAGGTTTGGAAGCTTAAACTACACGGCCGATATCCGTGGAGATTTGATCTTCGACGGATTCGAGCCTCTACCTTGTGCGCCACATGGTCACGGTGAGCATGACTTAGCTCTCCCATCGGACAGTGTTAAGGAGATCGCACCGGCAGCCGCTCCGACCCTCAATTCGGAGCCAGTCGCGCCTTCCGCGGACGGGTGGATGGACCCCGCCACGGAGACCTTACCCTCAGCGGTGATCGAGCCAAACATCGACCTTGCCTTGCACGAGAGCCGTGTTGTTAAACTGTCGGATCCTTCTCCAGCCACAGACTCCGAACCGCCTGTGCCCGTTCCTATCGAATCCGATTGGGCGCCGATCATGGAGTTTACCTCCGCGGATATTTTTCAGCACTCGCCCTTTGGCGACATACTGAACTCATTAAGGTCTCTCTCCTTGTCAGGAGAATCCTGGCCGAACTATGTCCGGTAGGACTGGGATGCGGACGACGAAGAAATTCGAAGCCCACCCACCACCCACCTGGTAGCCACTGTCGATGACTCAACCGACATGCTCGACTTCGACTCCGAAAACATCGACGGTATGGACGACGATGCGGGAGGCGAAGAGGAACCATCGCCCATAGGGCGCTGGACGTCCACCTCATCATATGACGTATACATGGTGGACACACCAAAAGAAGACGACGACGAGGAACGGAAGGACGCAACGAAGGCTTGTCCCCTCGAGAAGCAGTCAAAGCGTCGGCGTAAGCGCCGCCCCAAATCCCGCCTCGGCAGAACTAACGATCATACAGACCCAGCGTTGGAGCAGGGCGAACCACTACCGGACCACAGCAATATGGAGAATCAAACCGAACAAACCAATTCTGTCAATGATAATAGTCCGGATGACATAACGTCGGATAGGCACCCGGAGCAGCAGAATGCCCGTCAAAGGCTTGTTGCCACCGCGAGGAGTCTGAAAAAGCAGAAGCAAAGGCTCAAGGCTGCGCAGGACACACTCCAAATCAGATGGAGTAAAGTACTCAACACAGCAGCGAAGTATGGTGGTAATCGCCCCACCAAGAGCTACCCAAAGCGGAAGTTGCTACCCGAATTCGATGAGGAGGCCCTAGATCCCCCACAACCAAAAATGAAAACGGCCACCTGGCCGGATAGACGACCTCACGGCCAACATGGAGCGGCAAACAACTCCACTCACAAGCCAATAAGCGATCCACACGAGGGCTCGCACCAAAAGGACGGCGCAACCAGATCCATCTATGGACCACGCAAGCGCGCCCCAGCATATGATGTAACACAACAAACATCAGAACAACGCGGTACACCCAGATACAGGGGTGCCGCACACCCCCTATGTTTCACCGATGAGGTGCTGGACCATGAATTTTCAGAGGGATTCAAACCCGTAAACATAGAAGCATACGACTGAACAACAGACTCTGGGGTCTGGATTGAGGACTACATCCTCCATATCCATATGGCTCGAGGAGATGATCTCCACGCCATCAAGTACTTACCCCTCAAGCTCAAAGGGCCAGCTCGGCACTGGCTTAAAAGCCTCCCCGAAAACTCCATTGGAAGATGGGAAGAGCTCGAAGACGCTTTTCGGGCAAATTTTCAAGGGACTTATGTCCGACCCCCGGATGCAGACGATTTGAGTCATATAACTCAACAGCCCGGAGAGTCAGCCCGGAAGCTTTGGAACAGGTTTCTTACTAAAAAGAACCAAATAGTTGACTGTCCGAACGCCGAAGCCTTGGCAGCTTTTAAGCATAGCGTCCGCGATGAATGGCTTGCCAGACACCTCGGCCAAGAAAAGCCGAGAACAATGGCAGAATTAACAAGCCTCATGACCCGCTTTTGCGTGGGCGAGGATAGCTGGCTAGCCAGATGTAGCACCGGCAACCCAAGCACATCCGAAGTTAGAGATGAAAACGGGAAATCACGACGCAGCAAAAATAATAAGCGTCGGAATAAAGAAGACAGCCCGAAGAGCACGGCGGTACACGCCGGATTCCGAAGCTCTCAGCCAGGTCAGCAAAAGCCGCCCTCTAAAGGCACCAGAGATGAACTGTCCAGCTTGAACAAAATTCTGGACCAAGTATGTCAGATCCGTAGCACCCCTAGTAAACCCGCTAATCATACCCACAGAGAATGTTGGGTCTTCAAACAGTCCGGCAAGCTCAACGCCGTACACAAGGGGGGGGATACACCAAGCGAAGATGAGGATGAGCCTCTCAAGCAAGACACTGGGGAACAAAAGAAGTTTCCATCAGAAGTCAAAACAGTCAACGTATTACACATGATCAAGGAAGCAAAGCGGCCCTCCCAGATAAATATGCCCAAGGGCCTATCATCGTGAAACCCTGCCACTGGTCGTCTCAACCGGTCACTTTCGACCATCGTGATTACTCAGCAAGTATCCGGCGGGCAGGATGGGCTGCCCTGGTATTAGACCCAATAATTGACGGATACCACTTTACACGAGTCCTGATGGACGGTGGCAGCAGTTTAAACCTGATATACCAGGATACAATCCGCGACATGGGGATAGACCCAACGAAAATTGGCCATAGCAACACTACCTTTAAAGGAGTAATGCCAGGCCCAGGGGCTCACTGCACGGGCTCACTGCTACTAAAAGTTATATTCGGTTTCCCCGATAACTCCCGTAGCGAACATTTAACCTTCCACATTGCTCCATTCCAAAGCGGTTATCAAGCACTACTCGGACGTGAAGCTTTTGCACGCTTTAATGCAATACCACATTACGCTTCCCTCATGCTCAAGATGCCTGGTCCACGTGGCATCATTACAGTGAACAGAAATATTAAGTGATCTTTGCACGCCGAAGAGAATGCGACTACCTTGGCAGCCGCACATTAAAAACGACCTCACCAACTAAAGCATTTGATAGGTCGTCAAGACCACGAACGCGGTTAGGCGAGTCCAGCGCTGCTATATGTAATTTGCACTGGATTGGCGGCCACACCCCTATTACAAATACAAGGGGCTCAACGCGCGCAGACAAGTGGCGATTTCTACTCATTTTTAGTTATACATGGTTTCTTTAAAAACTATCTTTTTGCACGACAACTTTTTCACCTAAGTTCCTCTCTTTTACAGATGACCATCGTGCTACACCCGTCCAGGATACGGCACAACGGAGACACAGGCGCAGACGTGCAACAGGGACCCGCTCCAAGGATTCTTTTTAGATTAAGACCCTGCGTAAACCTTTTTTACTGTCTCTTGTTGATACACATCCACCGAATTCTCAGCACATTTGAGAAGGATGCTGACGTCTTGGCATGTGGCCACGTCAGAATAATGCACGTACCCGGACACAAGGGGCTTCTTACAAAGGGCACTATTTAGGCCCTGTTTATACCATAAAGACCGAATACCTTAGGGAGTGTTCGGCGTCGCGAGTTTGGCCTTATATGCATCAGCTCCGAATCATTGTCTTTGGTTAAATGTTGGGTTTGCCTGGCTCCTGTGTTTTGGTGCCTTACGTTCCGCTTTATCGGCTAAGGCATCACCAGGAGAACTACTGCGATTGTGTCCTGGTTCATCCGGACGAGCACCTTAGTAGAGAAAGCCGAAAACTGACTATCATGATATAGCGTGAGACTGGTCAACCACTCGATGACCTATCGGAATGTTAGAATTCCTCCGCCTTAACGAAGGGCCATTTTCCGGCCAGGCATGTACGCACCCCGAGATCAGGAGAGTGCGGAGCCACCAGGGGCTATCTAGTAGCCCCACTGTCAAACTCCTATGGCTAAGTGAAAGTGTTAAAGCATTATAGTCCGGTTGCCTCATTTGCTGCGCTATCACCTCCTTAATAGGACCAAGACATTGGGTTAAGTGTGAACACGCGTTTTTTGCGAGCACCTCCGCATTATATGCGTGGGGGCCGAAGCCGACGTCTGCAATCTTTCAGGTTATACACATGTATACATAAACGGCCGCACAGGAGGCATCACATTACTTTCAGGCAAAAGTATAAACACAGCCTTATAAAATTTTGTAAAAACATTGTGTTTACAATGGGAACACATATCACTCAAACATAATATTCTTCGAGCACTGGGCCTCTATCAAACGAGCACCCTCGAGAACCTCCTCGAAATAGTGCTCGGCAGCCACTCGGCGTATGGCCGAACCCTGCGCCGCAACAGTGGTAGCGTCCATATCCGCCCAGTATGCTTTAACACGGGAAAGGGCCATCCGCGAGCCTTCTATGCACGCCGACCTCTTCATCGCACTAATGCGCGGCACCGCACCAAGGAAATGCTGCACTAAGCTGAAATAGTTGTTCGGCTTTGGCTTTTCCGGCCATAGCTGATCCACGACAGACCTCACGGAGAGTCCGGACAACCTATTTAGTTCGGCCCATTCGGCTAGCTGATCAGTCAATGGAAGCGGACGCTCTGGAATGTGGAATTGCGACCAAAACAGCTTGTCCACCTCACGATCTGTTTGACCTTCGAAGTATTTGGCTGCATCGGCAGCGCTCGCCGCCAAGTCCATATATGCATCTGCCGAACTCCACAGCCGATCCAGAGGGCATACCGTGGATCTCCAAACTTCCTCCGTAGCATGAAGGGCTTCCCAGCCGCAATATCCCCGGATTCCCGCAGCTCCTCCTTCTTCGCTCTCATAGCAGAGCGGGTGTCTTTGTCCGCCATCGTGGCCTTCTCAAGGTCCGTTGCCTTCGCTCGATTTTCTTTCTCAAGGAGCCGGCAACGGTCGGCAGTGTCTTTTTACTCTACGGCCATCTTGGCCATCTTCTTTTTGCTCTCACAATGTGCGGCCTTCTCGGCTTTCAACTCTTCGGCCGCCTTCAAAGCAGTCGCATTACTAATCCTCGCTTGTTCCTTGGCTCGAGCAAGTTCTACCCGCAAGGTTTCCACGGTGGCAGCTCCATCTGCAGTCACAACATATTAAAGATACTGGCATCATGCTGCTCTTACTACGTGGCATTCACCAGAAAATAACACTTACCATGTGCCTCGTCAAGCCTCTTGTTAACAAGCTCGATGTCGGCGTCTGCCGCATCCAGTTGTCATTTTAATTCGGCAAACTCACTAGTCCGGCTAGCCACCGGAGCTTCCACCACCTGCACATAAAGGCAGTCTGGTTATTGCCTGGGACTATGATCCTCTGTTCGCCGTCGTTCTCGACGACAACCAGAGTCTCAGGGGCTACTATCTACATAGGGCACACCTAACATGTGCGATACTATCACATATTATCTCACGTACCTCAAAGCCTGTCAGTAGACTCATAAAGGCTTCATGTAATCCGCTTTCGGCGGACGAAATTCTCTCCATCACCGTACCCATCAGCGTACGGTGTTCCTCTGAGATGGCCGCTCGCCCCACCTGCTCCCTCAGAACATCCGACCGCATACCAGACGGTGCCGGACTCTTTTGTTCGCTTTCTTCGAGAGCCGGACACTGGGGACTTCGGGGGTCTATGGGATTATCTTCTGGCCTCACCGGATCCGGAGAGGCCCTCCGTGAAGACACTTCGGGGTTACCCGCTTCTTGAGCGGAGGAGTCCGGGGGAGGCGTTTCGGTCTCCATCATCTTCGGAAGAAGATCCCCCGAAGACGAGCTCAACTGAGAGGGGCTAAGGCCCAAACTGCAAGATATATGCGGCGGTCATTTTCTCAGAAGAAAGATAGTATACCTTCACTATTAAAATATTTTTTGGATCACTTATGACTCGTTGGAGGGCTGATCCCCCCGTGGACTTTGTGCGGCAAGAGCACCCCTCGAGGCAGGACCCTCTGTTGGAGACTTCTTCTTCCGTTTGGAGGCCTCGGCTTCAGGATCCTCGGAAGCAGTCCTTTTCCTCCCCCGGTTATCCTCCTTCATGGAGGCTCTCATTCCCTCGGTTGGAACTGGCAATGATGGGGGCCCGCGTCTGCCCGTATTATTTCCCCCTGTATCTTCCTTCGAGGGCTCCGGGCAAGGTGCGAGCTCGAGCATCTTTTCCAATACCGGATTTTCCAAACCCTCAGAGGGGGGCCAAACACCAAATCATCTTCGCCTTTGTTAGCCAGTCCTGGTCAAAGAGCAAACTCTCAGAAATAACTTCATGATGAATAAAAGATGGTGTGTTTGGCTAGAGGATTTCTTACTTGTTTGGCAGCGCGGTTACTGCTCAGGCCCACGTCCTCGGTAGTATCCGGACACTCTATTTGAGGTCCGAAGAATGACTTGTACATCTCCTCGTGCGTCAGGCCGAGGAAACTTTGAATGGCACATGGTCCTTCTGGGTTGAACTCCCACAAGCGAAGGGCGGCGTTTGCAAGGCTGGACTTGACGAACCAGCATAACTTGCATTACCACAACCAAATTAAAATCTCCCTCAAAGAGATCTTGAATGCGGCTTTGCAGTATAGGTGTGACGCCCCCGATTCAATCGTACACTAATTATACACGCAAACGTGTACGATCAAGATCAGGGACTCACGGGAAGATATCACAACACAACTCTAAAAATAAAATAAGTCATACAAGCATCATATTACAAGCCAGAGGCCTCGAAGGCTCGAATACAAGAGCTCGATCATAGACGAGTCAGCGGAAGCAACAATATCTGAGTACAGACATAAGTTAAACAAGTTTGCCTTAACAAGGCTAGCACAAACTGGGATACAGATCGAAAGAGGCGCATGCCTCCTGCCTGGGATCCTCCTAAACTACTCCTGGTCACCGTCAGCGGGCTACACGTAGTAGTAGGCACCTTTCGAGTAGTAGTAGTCATCGTCGACGGTGGCGTTTGGCTCCTGGACTCCATCGTCTGGTCGCAGCAACCGAGTATAGGAAGGGGGGAAAGGGGGAGCAAAGCAACCGTGAGTACTCATCCAAAGTACTCGCAAGCAAGGAGCTACACTACATATGTATGCATTGGTATCAAATGGAATAAGGGTATCATATGTGGACTGAACTGCAGAATGCCGGAATAAGAGGGGGGGATAGCTAGTCCTTTTGAACACTACGCTTCTGGTAACCTCCATCTTGCAGCAGGAGAAGAGAGTAGATGGTAAGTTCACCAAGTAACATCGCATAGCATAATCCTAATCGATGATCCTCCCCTCGTCGCCCTGTGAGAGAGTGACCACCAGTTGTATCTGGCACTTGGAAGGGTGTGTTTTATTAAGTATCCGGTTCTAGTTGTCATAAGGTCAAGGTACAACTCCAAGTCATCCTGTTACCGAAGATCACGGCTATTCGAATAGATTAACTTCCCTGCAGGGGTGCACCACATAACCCAACACGCTCGATCCCATTTGGTCGGACACACTTTCCTGTGTCATGCCCGGCCTCAGAAGATCAACACGTCGCAGCCCTACCTAGGCACAACAGAGAGGTCAGCACGCCGGTCTAAATCCTATGGCGCAGGGGTCTGGGCCCATCGCCCATTGCACACCTGCACGTTGCGTACGCGGCCGGAGAGTAGACCTAGCAACCTCCATTACAAAGGAAGTTGCGTTACGCGGTCCAACCCGGCGCGGCCGCTCAGTCGCTGACGTCACGAAGGCTTCGGCTGATACCACGACGTCGAGTGCCCATAACTGTCCCCGCGTAGATGGTTAGTGCGTATAGGCCAGTAGCCAGACTCAGATCAAATACCAAGATCTCGTTAAGCGTGTTATTATGAAATAACCACGGACGCCGACCAGGGCCAGGCCCACCTCTCTCCTAGGTGGTCTCTACCTGCCCTGTCGCTCCGCCACAAAGTAACCGTCGGGGGCCTTCGTGAACTCAGGCCCACCTCTACCGGGATGGAGCCACCTGCCCCTTCAGCCCCCAACATTGGAATCACTCGCGGGTACTCCTACGAGCCGACCCGACTTTAATCACCACCTATATAACATGTATATATGTATAAGTATATACCCGTGATCACCTCCCGAGTGATCACGGCCCGATAGTATAGCATGGCAGACGGACAAGAATGTAAGGCCACTGATGATAAACTAGCATCATATACTAAGCATTAGGATTGCAGGTAAAGGTAACAACAGTAGTAGCAAGGACAGGCTATGCATCAGGATAGGATTAACGGAAAGTAGTAACATGCTACACTACTCTCATGCAAGCAGTATAGAGGAGAGTAGGCGATATCTGGTGATCAAGGGGGGGGTGTTGACACACGAACACGTCCCGTGTACCCTCGACGCCGGGGGTGATGCACCACAGCTCATGTCGAAGGAGACCCGACCGACAGCGCGATACGCAGGACAGTCGGCGGGCGCTTTTGCAGACCCGAAACCCCGCGCACCCGGGAGGGACCCCGTCAGGGATTGCGGCGGCTATGGGCTGCCCTAGGTCAATTCGCTTGCCCCTAGAGCCTCGTGGATCGCTGCCCTCCAACGCGAAGAACGAACGAAGAACGAGAAAGAAAGATACAAGGGTGAGGGATAAAAGTAGATGAACACAATAGTGTAATTGATAGATTGGTTCGATTGGTGTTGTTTCAATCGGCCGTCACCCCCAACATATATAAGAGGCGGCTGGACTTCCCGTACAAGCAAAGGATTTATCTAGGCTTTCCTTACAAAAAAATTACATCAATTCACGTCCAAAACACTAGTCAAATTCGGACTGGTTTTATCCGAACTTTCCAAAACTGTTCGGTTTAAACTGGCTGCACCTTGCGGGTCCTTATTGCGGTGGTAAACGATCTCGGATGAAAACAAGCCCAAAAAAAATCTTGACCGTTTCGACGAGACGAACAACTTTCATGTTGCAGGTTTTTTGATCAGAGATCATCTTGAGGGTCAGATCGATCTCGCAACACAGGCTATCTCCTCGCGCTACCCGTCAGACATGTGTGTGGTGGGGCGCGCCACATCTCGCCTCGTGACAGGGCTGCACTCCGATTGCTCTAACTTTTGCATACGAACTCGGATTTGAACGATTTTTATATCAAAATCGATCGTTTCGACGAGACGAAGACAACACGTGTAGATCATTTTTTCATTTGAGGTCGTATTGGGGGCTTAATCGGCTAAACTGTACTTTGAATATAAGATCTTGGTACTTCGAGCATAGTTTCGGCCTTCGAGATGAAATCGGACGGCGATGACCCAAATTTCAAAGATGTTCATATCAATAATACGGAGCTCTTTCATGTAGATCACTTCTCCATTTGAGTCTATCTAGATAATCATTTGAGCCATCTTCAGCTTCTGGTCGGATTGACTATCACAACCTCCACCCCGGCAGGCCTTCCACCCGGGTAAGCTTTCCGCACCGACAAGGTTTCACCCCGCCAAGGTTTTTACACCGGCAAGGGTTCTCCCTAGCTCGGCAAGGCTTCTACCCCGGCAAGTGTTCCTCCTCGGCAAGGTTTCTACCCCGGCAAGAGTTCCTCTTCGGCAAGGTTTCTCCCTCGGCAAGATTTCACACCGGCAAGCTTTCCACGCCGGCAAGCTTCCCCGCCGGCAAGCTTTCCGCGCCGGTAAGCCCTCACATCGGCAAGGTTTTACCCCGGTAAGGTTTCATTCAGCCGGCAAAGGCCGAATACTTTCTCACTCAAAGCCGGCCCGTGAAGTGTTGCCTCTAACTTTTGCATACGAACCCTGATTCGTGACCATGCCAAAATCTGGTGTCAACACATGCCCCCCTGTTTTTCGGCAAAGCTTGTGTGCCGAAAAGTAACTTGTATTGTGTTTGTTCTAAGGACGATGTCAACACTCCATCGGCCATTTATTTTCCTCAGGGCGATAATCAGGTATCGACCATGTTTGTGCTAAGGGCGATAATCATATATCGGCCATTGCCCACTCAGGCTTCTTGCCACACACTTGGGTGGTATTTCTTCAAGTACTTGCCATTGAGAGCTCGAGGTAACAGTGCCCCTTGTACGGATTCCACCAAATAAGAGTTTCCGGGAACTATTCTTGCAATTCTAAAAGGACCTTCCCAACTTGGAGACCACTTCCCGAATTTTCTGTCTCTTGAACCAATCGGGAGAATTACTTTCCAGACGAGATCGCGAACTTGAAAATTCTTCAACTTAACCTTCTTATTGTAAGCCCTTGCTACCCTCAACTTGTCCCTCTCTATGGCCCTCAAAGCAGCCAAACGTTTATCGGCAACCTCATCAATATTGTCCATCATCAAGTTATAAAAGTCTACTGCCGATAAATCATTTTTTGGCTATTCTCAAAGCATTCAAATTCACTTCCACCGGTAAAACAGCCTCTTGACTATATACTAGCTCATATGGAGTCACCTTCGTAGCACCATGCCTTGAGATCCTATGTGCCCACAAAGCTTCAGACAACAACTCATGCCATCTCCTTGGATTATCCTCAATCTTCTTCTTGACGAGCTTAATTAAAATTTTATTGCTAGACTCAGCTTGTCCATTGGCTTGGGCATAATATGGAGAGGAATTGAGCAATTTTATGTTATAAGATTCGGCAAATTCTCTAACTTGGTGTGATATGAAAGAGGAGCCTTGATCTATATTCAATGTTTGAGGAATGCCGAATCTATGAATAATGTGCTCGGTTATGAATTTAATCACCTCCGTATGTGTCATGTTCTTGAGAGGTACTGCTTCAGGCCATTTAGTGAAATAATCGGTTGCCACCAATACGAACCGATGCCCCTTTGAGGAAGACAGATGAATTTGTCCAATAAAGTCTAAACCCCATCCTCTGAAAGGCCACGGCTTGATAATGGGATGTAACATAGCAGCAGGAGCCAATTGAATATCACCAAATTTTTGACAAGCTTCACACCCTTTGTAATATCTGAAGCAATCATTAATCATAGTCGGCCAATAAAATCCAGCACGTCGTAGCAACCATTTCATCTTGGGAGCCGATTGATGAGTGCCACAAATACCTTCATGGACCTCCCCCATAGCAACTCTCGCTTGGTCCTCGTCCAAGCACTTTAGAAGAACATCATCAACCGTTCGGCGATATAGATCATCATCTCTCATTGTATACTTGAAAGCCATCCGCCAAACAGCCCTGTCCACCCTTCTACTAGGATCACACAAATAATCAACAATGGGTTTCCTCCAATCTTGACTTTCTCCTGCATTGAATATTTCATTAGTGGCCGAAACGGTGGGCTCCGGTTCGGCCTCCCCTACGTCGGCAAGACTAGACATCGGCTTTTCAGAAATATGAAACACGCCATGATCAACATGGTAGCCGGATGCTTGCTATGCCAACTCTCTCCAATTGTCATGTCTAAATATATGAACAATTTTAATGCAACCCAAGGTAAATTCTTCATCTGGACATAACCCAAGATAAACTATAAGTGATTCATCAAAACACATTGATAACCATTGGATATTTGTTGCACTACTCATAACGAATCACCAAAAGCCTCAATATGTATAGCACCTATAGCAAGTAAAAGAGTCAATCCGAATAACAATGCATATTCGGCCTTGATTAATCGTGCATAAAAATATTCTAAGCGGCACGAGGCTTCAAAAAATAGTACCATACAGAAATATATAAACAACACCAACACTTTGGCCATTGCTATGAATTGAACCATCAAAACATAATCTCCATAGTACTAGAGAGACAAGGCTAATATTAATATTATGCATGACATTAATCCGATGTTCAGTAACAAAATCAACTATGATTTGGCCTCTTATAGATCTCAAAGATGCATAAGCCAAATCATATCCAAACAAAGTATAAGCCCACCAACCAATTCTGGAGCTATGAATTGGTCTATGCAGCATATATTCAATGACATCGGTCATGATGTCTCAACTCCATTCAATCATAATATAGGCATACATATAAATTTTCATGAGCATGTACCTTGTCTCGCTCTCCAATCAAACTAAGGACGATGTTAGAATACTACACCGGCCATGCATTGACATATTCTTAGGACGATAGATAAATATCGGCCATTACCATGTAAACTTCATTCAAAGCACATATAGCCGAAATAAACAAATGAAATGACAAATCAAGTATTTCGGCCCTTTGGATCAGCAACAAACTTGTAGCTAATCAAATATATAGTGACTTGGTAATACCCTTTCATGACGTAAGAAATTATATTGCATCCATGGATTAAAATAAGCCCATTGAGGTTTACCAATCATACTTGATGATGAATTCCATGGCATATGCGTTAATGGCATAGTTGAAGAATATGGATAATGTGTAGACCAAAGATGTTGAAACCTTCGGCTTGGTCCTTCATAGTTTTTACTCTTTTCCTTCTTCACTTTTGCCGCACTTCTTGTAATGGAGGCTTGCACATAATTCTTATTTTGAGCACTTCCTTTGGGAACCCATGCCATGTTCCTTTCTTCAAGTTCTTGTGCACTAAGTTTGTGTAATTCCCTCTTTTTCCAATACGATAAGCTGAGTGGGCATCTCGGCTGTGATTCTGTTTTGACCAATGGCAATTCCTTTTTGGCCTTGTGCACTCTCAACTTCTTTTCTTCAGATTTGGCACTTTGACTCTCAATAATTGGTTGCTTTGTCTCATTGCCTTTTGTAGCCAATGTCAACACTTTAATTGGCTCTTTATTATTTGAGATCAAATCTGAAGTAGCACACTTACGACCATCTCTTTTCACGCGGTAGACTTGCTTGACCACCTCTTTTTTCATCCATGGTGTCCGGACCGATTCCTTATAATTGAAATGGTCTTTAACATGTGACTGTTCAAATGTTGATCTTCTCGGAGCTGCATAATATTGGTGAGATGGTCTAAAATAAGATGGAGAATGTGCCCTTGTATCATACCTGTCCCATGATGAACATGGATCTACATGAGCATAGGGAGACATCCACGACATTGGCATTGGCGGCCCAAAATAAGGATATGAATATGTTGCATTGAAACTCTCACTTTGCCAATACCGATCCTCATATTTGCGCCTTGGGGTGATCTTAGTTTCTTTGCATGATTGGGCCGATAAGCATTCTTCTCTTCACTCTTCTTTTGGTATTTCTCCAATAGTTCAGCGAAGGTGATTTTTGATCTTTTACACTTGCGCTTATTTCGGCCTTTGTTTTCTTTTGGTTTGCTTTCATCGATCATTGGATTTGCTTGCTGCCCCCCAGTCCTTGGCGTCTCCATTGTAGCTTCGATGGAATTCTCACCCTCAAGATTATGTTCATTATGCTCTTCAACAACTTCTTTACTTGAAAGCTTGATCCCATCACCTGCAATTTTTACCATCTCTTTAAATGGATTGGCTTGAAGCAGCCGATGCAAAAACTTTTTGCCATCGGGACCAATCGGAATAGACTGGTCATCTCTTGGTGTTTCAACAAACTTCAATCGTTCTTTTTCAATGGCCGATTTAACTATTTGACGAAACATGTTGCAATCCTCAAAATTATGCTTGGACGAATCATGCAACTTACAATACATTCGTCCTTGGATTGATGGCTTAACATGATGATCAAGAATTGTAATGTAATTATTTTTCAGCAACAAATCAAATATTTGATCACACATGCTTGAATTGAAGGTATACTTCTTGTTTTCTAGCCGATCTTGCTGTGAGAACGGCTTTGGAATTAAGCAAACGAATGGTTCAGATTTTGCATCACACCATTCGGCTATGCACTGTGTTTTGCACTCTATCTCCGATGTCTTTGGGTAAGATATTATACTAGCATCGGTTTTCTCAACAGAATTTAATCTTGGCTTTAAATTTCTAAAACGAAAATAGTTAGAACATACATGTCTCAATTGAGACCAAGTGCAAGCCAAGTATGAAATAAGCAAAGCTACCCAAATAGATATGAACTTTAGATAAAGCAACGGGGAAAGCTTTGGCTGTAATAATAAGTCACTATCGGTCTTTATAAATGGTGCAATGGGTTGATCGATATGTTCCATAACAATTTTATTGCTAACAAGTAAATTACCCTTCTTCATTGGTCTTTCAAAATTACTTAAGAGGATTTTTTTGATGGATGCATCAACAATAAAGTTTAGACCAAATCTGAAAATAGGTAAATTACTTGCTAAACATACCTCTTCAAATATGTTGGGAGAGCATGATAGTGGTGTGGCTTGAACAATATCTTGCTTCATCTTTGGGTGGCTCCCCAACGCCTCTTCATCATCTTTTTCTTTATTCCGTGAATCATTACCTTGAAGATCCTTATCAGCCGAACTTTGTTTGGCTACCTGCTCTTGTCCTTGAGGCTTGTCAATTTCTACGGCATGGAACTCATAGGGCAGGAAGTAGGTTCCATTAACTTTAGAAAAATCAAGCATGGTTGTTTTGCTATGCTTGCCATGCCCTTTCTCAATAATGCTTGCTTCTTTGGATTTGATGGATTCGGAATATATGCTACTTGATTCGGCTTTTTCAACCGAAGCACTTTCAAGTTCCAAATCATCCTTCTTTTCATTGATAATACCAATTGGCAAACCTTCTTTTATCTGAGCCAATTCTTTTTCTATTTGTTTCTGATGGCGAGCGGCAAAGTTGGCTTTAAGTTTTTTCTCAATTTCAGCCCACTCCGTATACGATTGCCCCCCAATGCTTTTAGATTCTTTCGGCAATGACACACGGTTGTTGCCGAAATTTTGCAATAGTGGGGGTGTATAATATGATGTAGTACTAGGTGAAGGCATATGCATTGTTGTAAAACCATATTTTTGCTCGCCAATTTTATCAATTGGCAAAGATTCATCTTCTTGCAAAACTCTAGCTTTTATTGCAGCATAATCAGGAAATAGCCCCTTTTCATGTTGTTCAAGGCAAAGAGCACAAATCCTCTTGTTTTGTGCCAAGCTCTTTTTAATGCAGCCACAACCGCTTCTGGAAGGGATTGCTCCGCAACACTTTCAGATTCTTTCGGCAATGATTCATGAGTGTTGCCGAAATTCTTGAATTGCGTAGAGTATGCATTATATGCTACAGTATTTGATGACGGCACATGTGTTCCTGTAAAATTTTCACTTATTCGGCTGTGACCATGAAGATGCGGGGCCGAATTATGAACATCTACAGTTGCATACGGTGCTGAAAAATTACTAACATGAGGTGTAGCATATGATGGTTGAGAGTAACTGGCCGAATAGCTGGTATTAGAATGGCCAATTCTCCCATCTATTGGCAAGGTTGGATTCACATATTGCAAATCAGTTGCCGATGAATAAAAAGGTGAAACACTTTCTTGTATGCTATTGGAAATTTTAACATGAGATGTTTTGAATTGATTAACCAAACCCATCATGTTGTTCATCGGCATATGGATTTGTGGGGTTGCCGATGCATGAGAGTTTGGATACATATGTTGTACGTTGCTAAAATCATAAGAATTTGAAGCATGAAAATTGTTTTGCATCGGCCCTTGCGCATAATTAGATGCATGATTGATAAAACTAGGGCTAGCCGATACATTATGCTCATTAGGTGATCCAGCAACAACATATGAATTATTTGCATCTACAAAGGGGAATTCGGTATTCATATTACCTTTGTAGATTTCAGCAACTTGATGACGATCTCTTCATAGAAGAACGGGCTGGAGACCGTTCAAAGCTTCGTCCCCAGCGGAGTCGCCAAAAAGTGTGTTGACACACGAACACGTCCCGTGTACCCTCGACGCCAGGGGTGATGCACCGCAGCTCACGTTGAAGGAGACCCGACCGACAGCGCGATACGCAGGATAGTCGGCGGGCGCTTTTGCAGACCCGAAACCCCGCGCACCCGGTTGGGACCCCGTCAGGGATTGCGGTGGCTATGGGCTGCCCTAGGTCGATTCGCTCGCCCCTAGAGCCTCGTGGATCGCTGCCCTCCAACGCGAAGAACGAACGAAGAACGAGAAAGAAAGATACAATGGTGAGGGATAAAAGTAGATGAACACAAAAGTGTAATTTATAGATTGGTTCGATTGGTGTTGTTTCAATCGGCCGTCACCCCCAACATATATAAGAGGCGGCTGGACTTCCCGTACAAGCAAAGGATTTATCTAGGCTTTTCTTACAAGAAAATTACATCAATTCACGTCCAAAACCCTAGTCAAATTCGGACTGGTTTTATCCGAACTTTCCAAAACTGTTCAGTTTAAAATGGCTGCACCTTGCGGGTCCTTTTTGCGGTGGTAAACAATCTCGGATGAAAACAAGCCCAAAAGCAATCTTGACCGTTTCGACGAGATGAACAACTTTCATGTTGAAGGTTTTTTTATCAGAGATCATCTTGAGGGTCAGATCGATCTTGCAACACAGGCTATCTCCTCGTGCTACCCGTCAGACATGTGTCTGGTGCGGCGCGCCACATCTCGCCTCGTGACAGGGCTGCACTCTGATTGCTCTAACTTTTGCATACGAACTCGGATTTGAACGATTTTTATATCAAAATCGATCATTTCGACGAGACGAAGACAACCCGTGTAGATCATTTTTTCATTTGAGGTCGTCTTGGGGGCTTAATCGGCTAAACTATACTTTGAATATAAGATCTTGGTACTTCGAGCATAGTTTCGGCCTTCGAGATGAAATCGGACGGCGATGACCCAAATTTCAAAGATGTTCATATCAATAATACGAAACTCTTTCATGTAGATCACTTCTCCATTTGAGTCTATCTAGATAATCATTTGAGCCCATCTTCAGCTTCTGGTCGGATTGACTATCACAACCTCCACCCCGGCAGGCCTTCCACCCGGGTAAGCTTTCCGCACCGACAAGGTTTCACCCCGGCAAGGTTTTTACACCGGCAAGGTTTTTACACCGGCAAGGGTTCTCCCTAGCTCGGCAAGGCTTCTACCCCGGCAAGAGCTCCTCCTCGGCAAGGTTTCTACCCCGGCAAGAGTTCCTCTTCGGCAAGGTTCTTCCCTCGGTAAGATTTCACACTGGCAAGCTTCTTCACCGGCAAGCTTTCCACGCCGGCAAGCTTCCCCGCCGGCAAGCTTTCCGCGCCGGTAAGCCCTCACATCGGCAAGGTTTTACCCCGGTAAGGTTTCATTCAGCCGGCAAAGGCCGAATACTTTCTCACTCAAAGCCGGCCCGTGAAGTGTTGCCTCTAACTTTTGCATACGAACCCTGATTCGTGACCATGCCAAAATCTGATGTCAACAGGGGGCTTGCCTGGTTGCTCTGGCAAGAGAGAGGGGTCGTCAACTCCGTAGTCGTACTGGGTAGCAGCGGCGTCGGTCTCGGTGTCTAGCGAGAGAAGAGGGGGAAGAAACAATAAATACAATGCTAACAGATGCATAACGATGCATGACATGACAAGTATCGGTGCTAGGGGTGCCCTAACGCGGTATGAGGTGATACCGGTGAAGGGGGAAAACATCCGGGAAAGTATCCCCGGTGTTTCGCGTTTTCTGGCAGAGGAGCCGGAGGGGGAAAGTTGCGAGTTCGATAGGTTAGGGCTGCATAGCGGACGAACGAGCTGCGTATCCGGGTTCGTCTCGTCGTTCTGAGCAACTTTCATGTACAAAGTTTTTCCATCTGATCTACGGTTTATTTTATATTAATTTTTAAAGTTTTAAATCATTTTGTAAATTTATTAATTAATTCAAATTAAAAGGGGAAATTGCTATGTGCACCCAGCAGAGTGCACATAGCGGGGCCACCGGAGGTTGACAGTGGGTCCAGGGGTCCCTGTTGACTCAATCAACAGTGCAGTCTACAGTCAACTGCTTGACTATTGACTGGTCAAAAATGTAGATGGGGCCCAGGTGTCATTCACACATATGTTGCATTTTCTTTTTAAGTGGATATTTGGAGGAGGGGTCCACCTGTCATTTACTATTTTACACTATCCCACCCCGCCGATTAGACTAACTAGTAGGAGTACTAATTAGCTAATGGAGAGCCGGCCGGCCACCACACACACAGAATACACACACGCACACACAGTGCTAGGGATTAATTCTATTTTCTGTTGAGAAAAGATAGCATTTTGTGATTTTTATAGGAATTAATCCATGCATCAAATTGATTTGGTCCAATGGAAACATTTGAGCTTTGACAAGTGTTCTACCTAGTCAAATTATTTTTACTCCTGTTAATCGTGGTTTTGCCGCAGTTTAGAGGCTGTCCAAAGGGTTAGTCAGTGTAAAATTTGAAAAGCTAGCTAGTAGCTACACTAATTAGCAGCAGTAGTAGATTCAGAAGAGCAGCGGCGGAATGCACACGAGTTGGGCGCAGGGCGCGGCGCTGCACGGCGTGACGCTGGGCTGGTGAGCGACACGGGGCGAGGGGCGAGGCAGGCCGCGGTTGCAGGGCGGCTGGGCGCAGGCGGACGGACGCAGGGCCGGGCGCGGCCGGCGCGCGTGCACAGGCCGCAGTAGTAGGTTGCAGCAGCACGGCGAACGGGTGCGAGTGGAGCGCAGCACGGTAGCAGCGACAACAGCACAGCGCGGCTACGGCGGGCGCGACTGGGCGCGGGGCAAGTGCGGCAACGGTGTCGTCGGACGGAGGCAGGCACAGGGCATGCGCCGGGGTGCCGGGTGCGGGAAGGCCGTAGGCGGCGCGTGGTGACGGATACAGGGGCCGCGGGGCGCATGTGGCGCGGCCAGCGCGGGGTCGGGGAGATGCGGGCACATGACCAGGGGCATGGGGAGCACGACAGAGCCGTGGCGAACGCGAGCTGCGGTGGCTCCGGGCGCGGGGTGATAATGGCCTACGACAGCGTCTCGAGGCGGGGAGAAGGAGAGAGAGGGAGTGGCGCTCACCGAGCAGGCACAAGGAGGCCCGTCGAGTGGTTTAGGAGCAGCAGAGTGGTCCGGCGTCGCGTGCCGTTTCGCCAGCGTCGGCCGTGAGGGAGGCAAGAGAGTTGTCGAAATTCCACTCGCCACATGCAACGGCTCGTGGTAGCTCCAATAAGTGGTCATTGGCACCGAGTTCAATTGTTCTAGAGTTATGACGGCGAAGCGGTAGCCGTTGCGGCTATTGCCGGTCCTATGGCGTTCGGGACTGAGACGTGGGCATGCCCGCAACTCTGGGCGCAATGGTGGTCCGCGGAATTGGTATACAAAGCCACCCCCTACGAGCAACCCAAGAGTGCGAGATGGACCTCGGGCGACGCAGGGCCACCTGCAGGAATTAGATCTGGCCTTGTAGAAGCTCCAATATACATGCTGAGGGAGAGAGAGTCGTGTGGGCAGGGGGAGTGGGATAAGCGGGAGCCGGATGGCAAGTGGGAGGCGGACGAGGGAGCCCGTAGGCGTTCGGGGATTCATTTATCCCCTCCGCCCACTGACGGCCGGCGATCGGCTGTTCGAGGTGCGACTAGCGAAACGCCTCCGCGGGAACGAAGTTACCTGTTCCTTAAAGCGTGTCGTTCGCAGACAGTGACGAAGTACCGACAGCGAAAGAGGGGGAGTGGAGTTCGGCTGGGCCTCTGACGCTCGGATGGGCTAAGGCCGACGGGGCGGGGGGATTGTTTACCTCTTATTTAATTTGTTTTATTTTTCTTTTTACAGTTCTAGTTTTCTTTTGTTTATTTGAATAGCTATTAGCATTATAAAATATAGGAACAACACCTAAATTGGTTTTACTAATTATACCACTGCCACATTTAGTTTGAGGTTCAAATAAAATAGTTTCTATTTTTATAATTTAAAAGCATTTAATAATTATTTTTAGCCACTGTTATATTCACAAAGAGCATTAAAATCTTTACAAAAGTGTTGGATCACCACCATAATTAGTTATGGAATATTTGCCACACTTTGAACATTTTATTTTGCGTGTTTGAGAAATTTGAATTATGGGCTTTAATTTGAATTTGAATTTGAATTGCGATTTGGATCAACCGAGGATTAGCAACATAAAGTGTGACGTGTCACACCAACATTAAATCCCTCGGATACGTAGACTTCAATTCGCAGCTTTGCAGAATAGGCACGTCCTTGGCTGGACCCAGCTCAGACCTCTGCTAATCCATGACATCAGTTGTGGTGGGGGCCCGAGCGGAAGGGGGCAGCCGCCCACTTGGCACTTCTGGGAGCCGTGACGTAAAACCACTCCCGTTGCCATAATTCGGACACCTCTGGAAAGGAACCTTTCGGCCATGGAGCTCCTGCCATCTGTGCCTATTGATGCGCCTCCGCACGCTGCATGTTGCCCCTCGATCATCTTCGGCTTCACTTCAAAGGTCTTGAGCCACAGGCCGAAGTGAGGGGTAATGCGGAGGAAGGCCTCACACACAACAATAAATGTCGAGATGTGGAGAAAGGAGTCCGGAGCTAGATCGTGGAAATCTAGCCCGTAATAGAACATCAAACCCCTGACGAAGGGATCCAGAGTGAGGCCTAGGCCTCGGAGGAAGTGGGAGACGAACACGACGTTCTCGTTGGGTTCGGGAGTAGGGACGATCCTGCCCTCGAGCAGGCAGCCGATGCGAAACCTCGGCGGTCAGGTATCTGGCCTCCCTCAACTTCTTGATGTCCTCTTCCGTAACGGAGGAGGGCATCCATCGGCCTTGAAGGCTGGATCCGGACATGATTGAAGATCCGGAGCACCTAACCTGGGCTTTGGGTGTTAGAACTCGAGCGGAGGAAGGGTTCGATTGAGCACGAGAGAGAAAAAGCAAAAACCTCGTCCCTTTATAAAGAGGGTGAATATCAAGCGTCCTCTCCGTAGCCGTTTAGGACTTTCCTATAATCTAGGAGTCCTAGACACGGTTGGGTTACCCACGACCGCATTAATGAGAATCCCGTAATTGGGGGAACACGGTCTCCGCTTTGGCAAGACGTGTCACAAAACCGCCTCGCGTTATGTGTGGAGCTGGTTAAAAGAAACGGTTCGAATAATCACCGGGCCGTGACGTAACGTCATGCTGCCAAAACAAGCCAGCAAATTAGATCTGCGAAAACGTTATTCTCTCTGCGGTGGAATATGGAATTTATTTTGCAGGGTCGGACACTATCCTCGTATTCAACTTCTATCATGTATTCGGAGAAGGAACCCGCCTTGCAATGCCGAAGACAATACTGCGCGCCGGACTCATCGTCATTGAAGCCTGGTTCAGGGGCTACTGAGGGAGTCCTGGATTAGGGGGTCTCCGGACAGCCGGACTATCTCCATTGGCCGGACTGTTAGACTATGAAGATACAAGATTGAAGACTTCATCTCGTGTCCGGATGGGACTCTACTTGGCGTGGAAGGCAAGCTTAGGAAATACGTATATGGATATCTCCTCCTTTGTAACCGACCTTGTGTAACCCTAACCCTCTCCGGTGTCTATATAAACCGAAGGGTTTTAGTCCGTAGAACAACCATAACATACAATCATACCATAGGCTAGCTTCTAGGGTTTAGCCTCTCTGATCTCGTGGTAGATCTACTCTTGTAACACCCATATCATCAATATTAATCAAGCAGGACGTAGGGTTTTACCTCCATCAAGAGGGCCCAAACCTGGGTAAAAGTTCGTGTCCCTTGCCTCCTCTTACCATCCGGCCTAGACGCATAGTTCGGGACCCCCTTACCCCGAGATATCCGCCAGGTTTTGACACCGACATCGCATCCAATAAGATGTATTTGTGAGCAGCAAGCATTCTCAGATATAATTAATAATTATATCTCTCCATATAATATATATATATATTAATGATCTAAACTGCTCTACTTATGAATCCTAACCTGTTATGATCCTCATCTCATAATCCCAATGAATTCCTATCGATGCTGAATCACAATCTGATCATTGAGCATAATCCTAAATAGCATATTTGATCAACTCAACCTTAGTTAATGACAAGAAAGTAGAGATGAACCTGCTGATAACCCTATCTAATCTAAAGAATCTATACCTCCCTCCATATAATAGAGACTCTTGTTGCATCTGCATAGAAGCACCCAAGGTAGTAGATACACGAAAAGATCCATAGGTTTCAGTATATCTCCATAACTTCTCTCATCTATCAAATCATGCCAATACCAAAGGAAAATTGATTGAGTGATTTTTGAGTGGCCATCTCCGCTGAATAATTGATCTCTCCTATATCCTATTACTTCTCGGCTATGAACCAATGTGTATGCTGTCGTGATCTGATACGGCGTTTACACATTAATCATGAACTAAGTACATGAGAAGAAGAAGTTACAAATAAAAGAAGATACCGGAACCGCCTGGACAATCCCTTATGAAGCTTGGCCTCTGAAATCCTGTCACGACTTTAGAAATTTGCAAGAGTCAGTGCCGTTTGTCGCCCTTAACCGTTTAAGTAAGTAACGTAAACTTCCGGCCTTAATTTCCAGGGGTTAGAACTCAAAATAACGTTACCCCATACCCTGTTAGACATATTACACATGCGATACACATATAAACTCAACACAATATGTTAAAATGCTTATTTAGTTGATTTGCTTGTGGAGCTCGCTGGGTGTTGAGTTGTCCATTGCCTCCCTAACTCAAATTCTATATCCCTATGTAGTTGGGCACATTTTTGGACATAAGGTGTACACACTACAAAGTGCAAATACATCTTGTATCTCGCTTTCGCACCGACGAGATTGGAGCGATAGAATTTCAACTGCCCAAAATGGTCCTTATAATCGTAATTCAAGTGTTATCCCAAAGTATTTGTGAGGATGGCCTGTTTGGTTTGCAAACGACTAATTTTTATAACGGGACTTTGTTCACTTCTTGATTCTCCCGGAGGCCATTGACTTCCGTATGTACATATTTTTATTCTCCTGGAAACGACCTCCCTTTAATTATTAGATCAACTCCCATAAGCGGAATAAACGCGTCCGTTATTGATTGCACCATAAACGGGCATAATGTCACATTTTCATGCCGTCTCCATATGGTACTAGTAACAAAGGCAATGTCATGTTAATGGTAATGAGCATACGGTACACTTTCCGAGGAAACAACCTCAAGTTCATAGTATCAACTCTATTGGAAAAATTCCATCGATTATTATTTGGAGGTTTTGAATTTCCTCTTCCTACTGTCAAGAAGAAATATGATATTCTTATTATTGGGGATGTGCATATCCCCGTTGAGGTAACATAGTGTTATTCAAAATTTCTCCGGTTCCATGTTATTCGGAATGAGTTTGTTAACAAGACTTGATCAACCTTGTTAGTGGATTCCTTTTGATGAGCATGAGATGGATGAAACTAGAAGGCACAACTCTTTGTACCCTCCTTTTACTTTCTGTTATTTATATTAAATAAAATAAAAATAGTATTTCTTCTATCTGTTTTCTGAATTATCAATACAATAAAAAATACCCCGAAAATAAAACTTCTCCAAATGCCCTGAAATTTAAACATGATTTTTTCTGGAATATTTGAGAATATCTGGCACTGAGAACACAGAAGGGGGAGCAAGCACCTAGCCACGAGGGTCCAGGGCGCGCCCTACCCCCCTGGGCGCGCCCCCCGCTTCATGGGCCCACGGTGGCTCCCCTCCACTTATTCCAGCTACCACACACTCCTTCCTCCCACAAAAATCACCAACCATCTCAAACCCGAGTCCAAGCTCATTTTGCTGCCATTTTCGATCTCCTTGCTCAAAGCTCCATTCAAAAACTGCTTTGGGGGATTGTTCCTTGGTATGTGACTCCTCCAATGGTCCAATTAGTTTTCGCTCTAGTGCTTTATTCATTGCATATTTTTGCTGCTTAGGTGACCCTGTTCTTGAGTTTGCATGTCAAATTTATATGGTCAAAAGTAGTTTTGATGCATGATATTACCTCTAGGCACTTGTAGGAGTAGTTGCTATCAATTTTGTTGAGTTTGGTTCACTTTTATTTTGAAGTTACTAAAAATTTCAGAAATTTTTTAGAGGAAGAAATATGTTTAGGAAAATGTACCAAGGTGGTCCTTCGAGGAAGCAAGGACCCAGGTTCGCAATACGCGCTGCCGACGATGAACCACTGAGGGAAGCTCAGGTGCGGGCTTGTGAATGGCCGTCAGAGTACTTTATGGATAGAGCATGAATAAAGGAAGAATTTAACGCGTATGTGCGTAATGCCGATCTTGAGAGCTTCGAGGCAGATAAGTGCCGCCAATACCACTATCTCACTGGTTCCTTTGTGAGAAGGTTTGAATTTTCATCATCACGCAATTCTCAAACTGTCCTCTTTGATCCTTATACTATGGACTTAGAGGATTTTAATATTGCTTGCAAACTTCCACAATGGGGCAGCACTAGTGAGCCTCGCAAATCTGAGTTTGGAGATTTTCTTGCTAGTATAACTGTGGGGGAATCTAGAGATATAACACAAGCTACCATAGGGAGCATTCATTTACCTGCTATACATTATTTTGCTCTCTTCATAGGTAGGTGCATAAATGGTAAAGATGAAGCATGTCACATGTGTGTACCTGATCTCAGCGTTCTCAGGAGCGCTGTTTTAGGAGATAAACAATACAACTTGGGGGCTATTGTTGCACGTAGGTTGCATAATAATCGTATTCATGGAGATTTCTTTGGTGGAATTTATGCAACTCATACAGCTAACTTTCTTGAGATACCCATACGTGGATATGATATTGAGTTGCCTCCTACTTATTTAGATTATGATGCTATGGTTCATCATCAGTTTGTTGAGAGGAATGATCAGTTCCTCCAGTACCGACTAATCTTTGACAGACCACGCACCTATCACATCGCTCTCCCTGCTCCTACTTTCTTTGACTTTCAGGCAAAGGGGGGATATGTTATAACAAAGGAGGAGGCGACCGAGTACGAGAGGAGGGGGGAGACAGCTCGCCTCCATGCTGCAGCCCAAGATGCAATAGCCGCTGCATCTCAGTACGACCCCAACTATTACTTTGGATATCCGACAGGCCAGCCATGGCCATAGACCAACTTAGGCCAAAAGCCTAAGCTTGGGGGAGTACATATTTCTCACTCACATTACATTCATGTTCACACACTCATGCTAGTTGTCGGTGCTCATACTTTTTCATTGTATCATCCATGCTAGTTTATTTTCCCTTGTATGCTTTCTTCTTGTGTGTTTGATAAACCTTAAGAAAAACAAAAAAATTGGTTGTAAGCTTTTAATTAGTTTACTTTACATGCTTGTAGTAGTAATTAAAAAGAAAACCCAAAAAGATTTCTCGTTCTTCTTTTGCTTGTTGGGAGCTTTCCCGTGTAAATAGTTTTATTTCTTTTCTTTTTCTTTGGGGGTCGAGAGGAAAAGACCATAATGAAAATGTTGAGTGGCTCTCATATGCATTATTGTTGATCTAACAAAGAGCCCATATTACCTTGTCTTCTCTCTTGAATTGAATGCTTGTAGATTCCAGCTTAGTCCAATGCACGTGCACTATTATTATTATTATCCACATCGTTCGGCCGTGCAAGTGAAAGGCAACAATGATGATTATATGATGAACTTATTGAGATGAGAAAAGCTGGTATGAACTCGACCTCTCTTGTTTTTGTAAATATGATTAGTTCATCGTTCCTGATTCAGCCTATTATGAATAAATATGTTTGCAATGACAATTAGAGATTATAGTTGCTTATGCCAGGCTTAATTAGCTAGGAGCTTATAATGGTTTACCTTGCGTTCCAACATGCTATTAAAATGGTTGTGATGTGGTATGATAGGGTGGTATCCTCTTTTGAATGATTCGAGTGGCTTGACTTGGCACATCTTCATGCATGTAGTTGAAACAAAATCAACATAGCCTCTACGATATTTATGTTCGTGGTGCATTATATCCTACTCATGCTTGCATTCGGTGTTGATTAATTTTAATGCATGTTCATGACTGTTGTCGCTCTCTAGCTGGTTGTTTCCTAGTCTTTTTCTAGCCTTCACTTGTACTAAGTGGGAATACTTCTTGTGCATCCAATTCCATAAACCCCAAAGTTATTCCATATGAGTCCACCATACCTACCTATATACGGTATCTACCTGCCATTCCAAGTAAATTTGTATGTGCCAAACTCTAAACCTTCAAATAAACATTCTGTTTTGTATGCTCAAATAGCTCATGTATCAACTAGGGTTGTCTGTATCTTCCATGTTAGGTGGGTTATTCTCAAGAGGAGTGGACTCCGCTCCTCACTCACGAGCAAATGGCTGGTCACCGGGATGCCCAGTCCCATGCTTTATGCAAATCAAATCAAAATAATTGCAAACAAAACTCCCCTGGGAGTGTTGTTAGTTGGAGGCACTCGTTGTTTCGAGCAAGCCATGGATTGATGCTTGTTGGTGGAGAGGGAGTATAAACTTTACCATTTTGTTTGGGAACTGCCTATAATGTGTGTAGCATGGAAGATATCGCCATCTCTTGGTTGTTATGTTGACAATCAAAGTATGTCGCTCAAAATATTATTCATATCTATTTCGAAACCGAGCTCTGGCACCTCTACAAATCCCTACTTCCCTCTGCGAAGAGCCTATCTATTTACTTCTATGTTGAGTCATCATCCATCCTCTTATTAAAAAGGACCAGTTGCACCTTTAGGAATGTTGGGCATCTCTGCTACTGCAGTCATTTCCAAGAAGTTTAAACGTTTAAGGTATGACCTAAAGAGGTGCTCAGTGGTGATTCTGGGGTTTGATTCTCTCGAGGAGTTACGTCCTCTTACTACTCCAGAGTTTAATTTTAGGAAGATAGTGAAGCTGCACTATGAGGATCTTCTTAAGTTACAATTCATCTATTGGAAGCAGAGATGCACTATCAGATACATAAAGGTCGGTGAGGAAAATTCTAAATTCTTTCATGCTATGGCGACAGAGCGGCTGAGGAGGAATTCGATAGCCAGCCTCTGATCTGATGCTGATGTTCTGGTCACTGATCATGACCAAATGGCGGGAGTGCTTTGGGCCTCGTTCAAAAATAGAATGGGCCAAGCTCAGGGAGTGCATGTGGGCTTTAATCTTGAAGAGTTGATTAACAAAGTGGATGGCCTGGAGGATTTGACACAACCTTTCACTGCTGAGGAAATTGCTGTTGTTCTTAAGGATCTTCCAACTGACCACACTCCTGGGCCAGATGGCTTTAATGGGTTTTTTGTGAAACAATGCTGGAGCATTATTGAGAAGGATTTTTTGCAGTTAATTGATGAGTTTGCCCATGGTAACATTAGCTTGCAGGGGATCAATGCCTCCTTTATCACACTCATCCCTAAAATCTTAAACCCTGAATGTTCTAATGATTTTAGGCCAATATCTTTGACTAATACATGCTTGAAGTTCTTAACCAAATTATTGGCTAATAGGCTGCAGAAGGTGATCCTCAAATGTATTCATAGAAATCAGTATGGGTTTCTGCGCTCTAGATCAATTCATGATTGTTTAGCCTGGGCTTTTGAATATATCCATCAGTGCAAGCAATCTAAAAGGCCTATTCTTATCTTGAAGCTTGATTTTGTAAAAGCTTTTGATACTGTTGAGCATGAGGCCATCCTTCGAATTCTTAAAGCCAAGGGTTTCAATGATCACTGGATTAGGTGGGTTAAGGAGATTTTGTCATCTGGGTCTTCCTCTGTTTTGCTTAATGGGGTACCTGGAAAACAGTTCCAATGCAAGAGAGGAGTCAGGCAGGGAGATCATTTTTCTCCTTTGCTTTTTGTCCTGGCAGCTGATCTGTTGCAGTCTGTGGTTAATAAAATGCTACAGGATGGTCTGATTTCTCTTCCTATACCATCTAGTGATCCCAACTTTCCTATCATCCAATATGCTGATGATACAATTTTGTTGATACCTGCTGAGGAGTCTCAATTGCTTGCTGTTAAGAACATGCTCCGTGTTTTCCATGCTTCAACTGGGTTGAAAGTTAACTTCCATAAGTCCATAATGGTGCCCCTCAATGTTGCTGATGATGAGGCTGCCAGACTTGCTACAGTTTTTGGTTTCTCAATTGGTACTCTCCCTTTCACTTATTTGGGTCATGGGGACAACAAAACCAAGAATTCAGGATCTCATGCCTCTGGTTGATCAATTGGAATGGCGCCTCACTGCTAGCTGTGCTCTGCTCAATCAAGGATCAAGACTTCAACTTCTAACTTCTGTGCTATCCTCCTTGCCAATATATTTTTTATGCTCTTTGGATATTCCCCTGGGTATTATCAAGCAGCTGGAAAGGATTGAGAGGCAATGCCTTTGGAGAGGGAATTCAGACACACCTAGACAATCTTTAGCTGCATGGGACATGGTCTAAGACCTAAGCAGAATGGGGGTCTCGGGGTAATTAACCTCCATTTACAGAACCAGGCTCTCTTGATCAAGCACCTCCATAAGTTTTTCAACAAAGAGGATATTCCTTGGGTGTCCCTCATTTGGGACTCTTATTATTATGGGGTTGTGCCACAAGCTACAGTGTTGTGTGGATCTTTCTGGTGGAAAGATGTCTTCAGGTTGGCTGATAATTACAGAGCAGTAGCCACAGTTTCTGTCAACTCTGGGGATTCGGTACTGTTCTGGTCGGATGGTTGGTTTGTGGGTGATTCTGCTCGACCCTTCGGGATAGACTGCCACATTTATTCTCTTTTGTTCTTGATGATAAAATCTCAGTGGCAGATTTCCTCGCTAATCCTGAGTTGTCTTCGTTGTTTACCCTGCCCATCTCTCAAATTGCTGCTGCACAGCTGGATTGTTTGCATAGGTGGATTTCTGATTTGCAACGTGATCCATTGGGAAATGATGTTTGGTCTTGGTTGGATAAGGGGGCATACACTGCAAAGAGTTATTACACTCTCATGCACTCTCATTTGCCAGTTATTCCCCCCTGTAAATGGATATGGAAGAGTAAATGTACAATGAAGATCAAATGTTTTGCTTGGTTGTTATTTTTTGATAGGCTGAACACAAAGGATCTACTAGTTAGGAGACACTGGAGGAATAATGAAGAGGACAATCATGTGTCATGTGTCCGGCCAGGAGTTATGAGGATAGAATCCACCTGTTCTTCACTTGCAACTTCAGTCTCAGAGTTTGGAACTATCTGCAAATTGATTGGTCTCACCAGGGGGAGATTGGTGACTGCCTGCTTCATGCTCATACTAGTTTTGGGCAGCATTTCTTTTTTGAGGTTTTCCTCACTGCTGCATGGTGCATTTGGATCACACGTAATGGAAGAACTTTCAGGCATATTAAGCCCTCCTTTAGCTCTTGGAGATGTTTGTTTATCCATGATATCTCTTTGTTGGTCCATAGGGTTAAGGATAGCATCAAGCCAAAACTTATTGGTTGGATTCAGAGCCTTCCATAGTCTTATCCCTGTACTATGTTGTATATAGGTAAGCTCATTTGTATTCCCTTAGGTTAGTTCTCTTTTGCTTCTTTGTTTATATTTGTAACTCTTGTATGGACACTTTGTGAGATGAATAAAGGACTGTGGGGCTGTTGCCTCACAGTAAATAGTCAAAAAAAGGACCAGTTGGAGAGCACTGCTGTCATTTGCATCCATTACTGTTAGTTTACATTGAGTATGACTTGACTGGATCTCTTTTACCATGAATTACAATGTCTAGTCAGTCCTTAATCTTTAAAGGTGCTCTGCATTTATGTTTTGCGGTCACAGAAAGGGCTAGCGAGATACCATCTTGTTATATCATATCATGATTGTTTTGAGAAAGTGTTGTCATCCGAGATTTATTGTTATTGCTTGCTAGTTGATTATGCCCTTGATATGAGTAAACATGAGACCTAAATGTTATTGTGAATATCGTTAGTTCATAATCTTTGCTGAAAACTTGAATGCTGGCTTTACATATTTACAACAACAAGACCAAACAGAGTTTGTATAAGTTTTTCTTTATCACTTTCAGTTTATCAACTGAATTGCTTGAGGATAAGCAAAGGTTTAAGCTTGGGGGAGTTGATACGTCTTCGTCGTATCTACTTTTCCAAACACTTTTGCCCTTGTTTTGGACTCTAACTTGCATGATTTGAATGGAACTAACCCGGACTAACGTTGTTTTCAGCAGAATTGCCATGGTGTTATTTTTGTGCAGGAATAAAAGTTCTCGGAATGACCTGAAAATCAACGGAGAATTATTTTGGAATATATAAAAAATACTAGAAGAAGAATACACGCCAGGGGGGCCTCCACCTGTCCACGAGGGTGGGGGGCGCGCCCTACCCTCCTGGGCGCGCCCCCCTGCCTCGTGGGCCCCCTGACACTCCACCGACCTCAACCTTGACTCCATATATTCACTTTCGGGGAGAAAAAACAAGGGAGAAGGATTCATCGCGTTTTACGATACGGAGCCGCCGCCAAGCCCTAAACTCTCTCGGGAGGGCTGATCTGGAGTCTGTTCGGGGCTCCGGAGAGGGGAATCCGTCGCCATCGTCATCATCAACCTTCCTCCATCACCAATTTCATGATGCTCACTGTCGTGCGTGAGTAATTCCATCGTAGGCTTGCTGGACGGTGATGGGTTGGATGAGATTTATCATGTAATCGAATTAGTTTTGTTAGGGTTTGATCCCTATTATCCACTATGTTCTGAGATTGATGTTGCTATGACTTTGCTATGCTTAATGCTTGTCACTAGGGCCCGATTGCCATGATTTCAGATCTGAACCTATTATGTTTTCATCAATGTATGAGAGTTCTTGATCCTATCCTACAAGTCTATAGTCACCTACTATGTGTTATGATCCGGCAACCCCGAAGTGACAATAATCGGGACCACTCCCGGTGATGACCGTAGTTTGAGGAGTTCGTGTATTCACTATGTGTTAATGCTTTGGTCTGGTACTCTATTAAAAGGAGGCCTTAATATCCCTCAGTTTCCAATAGGACCCCGCTGCCATGGGAGGGTAGGACAAAAGATGTCATGCAAGTTCTTTCCATAAGCACGTATGACTATATTCGGAATACATGCCTACATTACATTGATGAATTGGAGCTAGTTCTGTGTCACCCTATGTTATGACTGTTACATGATGAACCGCATCCGGCATAATTCTCCATCACCGATCAATTGCCTACGAGCTTTCTATATATTGTTCTTCGCTTATTTACTTTTCCGTTGCTATTGTTATCATCACTATAAAACACCAAAAATATTACTTCTGCTACCGTTACCTTTTACTACCGTTACCACTACTATCATATTACTTTGCTACTAAACACCTTGCTGCAGATATTAAGTTTCCAGGTGTGGTTGAATTGACAACTCAGTTGCTAATACTTGAGAATATTCTTTGGCTCCCCTTGTGTCGAATCAATAAATTTGGGTTGAATACTCTACCCTCGAAAACTTATGCGATCCCCTATACTTGTGGGTTATCACACTTTCGCTGGGTTTTTTTCGCTGGGTTTTTTTCGTCTCATTCCCCATGCCGTAAAGCCGATACCCCACCCCACGCTCCATCCTCTCACGGTCTCACCCCCGATCTTTCTCATCCCTCTCGTCCCCTTAGGGTTCCACGCCGCCGCCTCCATGCCCAGTGTGCCGCCGCCGGCCGTTCTCCTCCCTCCACCTCCGGCTCTCCTCCATCACGGTTCTTCCTTGCCCCCCTCCCTAATTTCTTCCCTAACCCGGCTATGGTTCTCACCTTTCGTCGCTTCTCTTTCAGTAGTACCTCATCACGTTGATCTACGAGCACGCCAAGAACCGGGAGAGGGTGGCTGCGGAGGCCACCGAGGCGGGTGAGGAGTCGTCGCCTCCGGCCGCCATGCTGCCCCCGCTCCCCCTTGTTCCACGTCTTCCTGCGTTCAGTCTCCGTGGTGCCACCGGGAACGAGAGGCGGTCGCGATCGGCTGTGCGAGGGCAAATCTAAAGAGGCCGGAAACGAGATCGATGGCGGCCTTCTCATCTCCCGCTCTGCCGGGAACAAGAGTAGTGTCGGCCAGGTCTGGAAGTGCCTCTCCTCTGCACACCACCAGATCGATGTTGCCAATCCCGTCCAACCCCATCTTTCCCATTGCCCTCCACCGCTGAACTATCAGCAGCGACGGTGCCTCCGTATTCCACCCTTGCAGCGAGAAGGGTCGCACGACGTCCCCTGATGGTGTTGCGGACAGCCCCTTTGGCTCGTATGCGCCTGCTGTTTCATATAGCAGCGGCGCCGCCACCCATGCGTTCAGGTTCTGGCACTTGGATAAAAACGGCAAGCATCTCATGATCCATCCCGAGTTCACGAAATTTCACTGGTTTCTATGATTTAGTATTGCACATGCAGCAGTTTCAGAACCCGAGGAAAAGTAGCCTGGCTGCTTCTACTTACCCGACTTCTTTAGTTTAGTTGGATGGCTTGGATCGCTAATAAATTGAGTGTGTTCGTCTATGCAATTTTAGTTGCCGAACTTGTGATAACAGTAGCAGCCTTATCTTAATTCATAGTTTAGTTAATCCTAGCTGATTACTCACCACTCATTGTATTTTTTTCACTGTTCGGATATATTTCTTGCCAATGACCAAATATATGGATTGGTAAGTATGCTCTACTAAAACCAGGTAGGAAAAATACTTGAGAAATAATTGCACTGTGAATAGTTGAAATAATTAACGGGATTATCTTGTGTTCCGAATATATTGTCTGAAACATGTGATTTTGGGCCGCCCAAAGTATCGACTTTTGATGATTTATTAGAGCCCTTAATTAAGTTGTTCTTGCTCAACCCATAGGTAGATGTTCTGATTAAGTTGCTTATGATTTGATACATTATGTCGCTTCTGAGGTTGTAGGAACCAGTTACATGTTCTCTGAACTTCTTGCTGACATTCCATATGGCTCCAAGTCCAACATATGGTTGCTAGGCAAGTATTCAAATCTAATTAACATTCTGTTGCATGTGTTGCTCGCATTATTCTCTTGGCTAAACATCTGCAATTTTCAGGTTGCTGCATCGATGAGATGACTGCGCTGAATCATGGATTCAAAGCATTTCTAGGTAGCTATGTTGACATGCTCTTTAAGTTACAGTTCCTTCTTCCCCGCAAAAATAAAAGAAAAAATTACAGATCCTTGTTGTAAGTTGTAATATATGATGTTTCACCAAAAGTTGTACGTCAGATGATGTTTTTTCATAATAGGATCACAATATGCAGACACTGATAAACAAGATAAACAAGTCTGTTGTTGCTCCTCTATCGACTATATTTCCGGGTGAATTCTAAGCACTTATAATGCATTAACTTGTACCGAGTTCTTGTGAGCTATTCATGACACATCTGAAATTTTTATAGTATATTTATTTAAGTCATTCAGTAGGGGACTCATATAAAGCATGTTGCGCAGAAGTCCATATCATAGATCAAGTGTGAGTCATTTTCATAGAGCATATTTATTTTATTTTTATATAAATGAATATACTCTTGTTTCTGCACTCATTTATGCACCACATTGCCTCATATTGATTGGGATTTTCATGCAGTTTGATGTAGTATACTGATGACCCACAAGTATAGGGGATCTATCATAGTCCTTTCGATAAGTAAGAGTGTCGAACCCAACGAGGAGCAGAAGGAAATGATAAGCAGTTTTCAGCAAGGTATTCTCTGCAAGCACTGAAATTATAGGTAACAGATAGTTTTGTGATAAGATAATTTGTAACGAGCAACAAGTAACAAAAATAAATAAAGTGCAGCAAGGTGGCCCAATCCTTTTTGTAGCAAAGGACAAGCCTGGAAAAACTCTTATATGAAGTAAAGCGCTCCCGAGGACACATGGGAATTATTGTCAAGCTAGTTTTCATCACATTCATATGATTCACGTTCGGTACTTTGATAATTTGATATGTGGGTGGACCGGTGCTTGGTTGCTGTCCTTACTTGGACAAGCATCCCACTTATGATTAACCCCCATTGCAAGCATCCGCAACTACAATAGAAGTATTAAGGTAAACCTAACCATAGCATGAAACATATGGATCCAAATCAGCCCCTTACGAAGCAACGCATAAACTAGGGTTTAAGCTTCTCTCACTCTAGCAACCCATCATCTACTTATTACTTCCCAATGCCTTCCTCTAGGCCCAAATAATGGTGAAGTGTCATGTAGTCAATGTTCACATAACATCACTAGAGGAGAGACAACATACATATCATCAAAATATCGAACGAATACCAAATTCACATGACTACTAATAGCAAGATTTCTCCCATGTCCTCAGGAACAAACGTAACTACTCACAAAGCATATTCATGTTCATAATCAGAGGGGTATTTCTGTGCATATAGGATCTGAACATATGATCTTCCACCAAATAAACCGGCTAGCATCAACTACAAGGAGTAATCAACACTACTAGCAACCTACAGGTACCAATCCCAGACTTAGAGACAAGAATTGGATACAAGAGATGAACTAGGGTTTGAGAGGAGATGGTGCCGGTGAAGATGTTGATGGAGATTGGGCCCCTCCCAATGAGAGGAGCGTTGGTGGTGATATCCCCCTCCCGGAGGGAAGTTCCCCCGGCAGAACAGCTCCGCCGGAGCCCTAGATTGGTTCCGCCAAGATTCCGCCTTGTGGCGGCAGAGTCTCGTCCCGAAAGCTTGCTTATGATTTTTTTTCCTCAACGAAATACTCCATATAGAAGAAGATGGGCATTGTATGGCCACCAGGGGTCCCACGAGCTAGGGGGCGCGCCCCCCACCCTCGTGGCCAGGGTGTGGGCCCCCACTGGAACTTCTTGCGCTCAGTATTTTTTATATATTCTGAAAATAGCTTCCGTGAAGTTTCAGGACTTTTGGAGCTGTGCAGAATAGGTCTCTAATATTTGCTCCTTTTCCAGCCCAGAATCCCAGCTGCCGACATTCCCCCTCTTTATGTAAACCTTGTAAAATAAGAGAGAATAGGCATAAGTATTGTTACATAATGTGTAATAACAGCCCATAATGCAAAAATATCGATATAAAAGCATGATGCAAAATGGGTGTATCAACTCCCCCAAGCTTAGACCTCGCTTGTCCTCAAGCGAAAGCCGAAATTGAAAAATATGTTCACATGTTTAGAGATAGAGGTGTCGATAAAAATAAAATACGGACATGAGGGCATCATGATCATTCTTAGAACAGCAGCTTATATAATTATTGTCATATGACCTCTTATGCTAGAGTAATAATTCAATCACAATTTCAAGTATGAATCATAAACTTCATTGAAAACTAACAAACTATAATCTCAGTCATTGGAGCAATTGCAATTTATCATAACATAGGAAAGAGTCAAGATAAGATCTTTTCAGCAAGTCCACATACTCAACTATCATATAGTCTTTCACAATTGCTAACACTCACGCAATACTTATGGGTATGGAGTTTTAATCGGACACAGAGAAAGATAGGGGCTTATAGTTTTGCCTCCCAACGTTTTACCTAAAGGGTAATGTCAACAATAATAGTTCATGAAAACTCACATCCAATTAGCCATATATACCAGGATCTTTCCAACATATTGTGCTTGCCAAAAGATAAAATGTAAAAAGGAAAGGTGAGGATCACCATGACTCTTATGTAAGGTAGGAGATAAAAGTAAAAGATAGGCCCTTCGCAGAGGGAAGCAGAGGTTGTCATGCGCTTTTATGGTTGGATGCACAAAATCTTAATGCGAAAGAACATCACTTTATATTGCCACTTGTGATATGGACCTTTATTATGCAGTCTATCGCTTTTATTTCTTCCACATCACAAGATCGTATAAAGCTTATTTTCTCCCACACTAATAAGTCATACATATTTAGAGAGCAATTTTTATTGCTTGCACCGATGACAACTTACTTGAAGGATCTTACTCAATCCATAGGTAGAAATGGTGGACTCTCATGGCAAAACTGGGTTTAAGGGTATTTGGAAGCACAAGTAGTATCTCTACTTGGTGCAAAGAGTTTAGCTAGCATGAGGGGGAAAGGCAAGCTCAACCATGTTGGATGATCCATGGTAATATAATTTATCTTAGATGTAAGAAAACATAACCCATTACATTGTCTTCCTTGTCCAACGTCAACTCTTTAGCATATCATATTTTAATGAGTGCTCACAATCATAAAAGATGTCCAAGATAATATATTTATATGTGAAGACCTCTCTTTCTTTATTACTTCCTATTAATTTCAACGATGACCAAAACTATGTTTGTCAACTCTCAACAACTTTTATTCATAATACTCTTTATATGTGAGCTCATTACTCTCCATAATATCCTCATGATCTCTTTTATTTCTTTTTATTCTTTTCTCTTTTCTTTTATTCCCTCAAGATCATAGCAATATAATCAAGCCTTTGACTCAACACTAATCTTTATTATATAGCTCACGGACTCGATTACATAGGAAGATCATAAAGCAAAACTCACAACTGGATCATACTAAAACTTTATTCTACTAGATCAAAATATTATCAAAAGGATCGAACTAAGAAAAACGGTAAAGATAAAAGTGATGGTGATACGATACCGGGGCACTCCCCCAAGCTTGGCAGTTGCCAAGGGGAGTGCCCATACCCGATGCTCAGTTCTTCTTTGTTGGTGAAGAAGATGGTGGTGATGATGGGTAGTCGCACATCGAGCGTAAGAGATCCTCCAACTTGCGGATAATGCCCTTGAGTGCAACTATATGCTCCTTCAACAAAATATTTTCACGTGTGAGATACTTGTTTTGTATACGAGCTAACTCAATCATCTTGAAAGCTTAGATCTCAGTCAGGGTAAGAAGATTGTGATCAAGTTGAAGGATGTCTTCTGCTGCTGGAACTTGGTCCTCTGTGGCCTTCTTGATCCCTTCATCCTTGTTGATCTCCACAGGTTCTTCCCTCTTCAGCTCTATCTTCATTAGCCAAGCATCGTTGTCACCATTGTTGGAGGAGGGGGACGACATGATGCCTGGCCTTAACAACCCTGACAGAAAACAGCTCGAAACAAGAACAGAGGACAATTGCGTGATACAGGAGTCAAAACCTCCAGGAGATTATATAATGAATTTTTACCGACCAAAATACGTATCGTGCAAGAAAACGGAGTCCGGAGAGCACACGAGGTGCCCACGAGGCAGGGGTCGCACCCAGGGGGGTAGGGCGCGCCCTCCACCCTCGTGGAGCCCTCGTGTCCTTCCCGGACTGCTTCTTATTTTTCTATTTTTCTAAATATTCCAAAACGGAGAAAAATTGCCATTAGAACTGTTTTGGAGTCGGTTTACTTACCGTACCACATACCTATTCCTTTTCAGAGTCTGAAACGTTCTGGAAAGTGTCCCTTATGTATTCCGCTGGGGTTACGGTTTCAATAACATTGGTTTCAACATTTATAGAATTCCCTGAGATATAATGTTTGATTCTTTGACCGTTCACCACCTTCGGATTTGTGCCTTCGAAGTTGTTGATTTTTATGGCACCGGAACGATAGACCTCCTCGATAACGTAAGGACCTTCCCATTTAGAGAGAAGTTTTCCTGCAAAAAATCTTAAACGAGAGTTGTATAGCAATACATAATCACCTACATTAAATTCACGCTTTTGTATCCTTTTGTCATGCCATATTTTAACTTTTTCTTTAAACAATCTGGCATTCTCATAGGCTTGGGTTCTCCATTCATCAAGTGAGCTAATGTCAAATAACCTCTTCTCACTGACAAGTTGGAAATCATAATTGAGCTCTTTAATAGCCCAATATGCCTTATGTTCTAGTTCGAGTGGTAGGTGACATGCTTTTCCATAAACCATTTTATACGGAGACATGCCCACAGGATTTTTATATGTAGTTCTATAGGCCCATAATGCCTCATCAAGTTTCTTGGACGAATTCTTTGTAGATCTATTAATAGTCTTTTGCAAAATTAATTTGATTTCTCTATTACTCAATTCTACTTGACCACTAGACTGTGGGTGATAAGGAGACGCAATTCTATGATTAACATCATACTTAGCAAGCATTTTACAGAAAGCGCCATGAATAAAATGTGAACCACCATTAGTCATTAAATATCTAGGGACTCCAAACCTTGGAAAAATAACTTCTTTAAGCATCTTAATAGAGGTGTTATGATCAGCACTACTAGTTGGAATAGCTTCTACCCACTTAGTAACATAATCAACATCAACTAAAATATGTGTATACCCATCAGAGGCAGGAAAAGGTCCCATATAATCAAAGCCCCAAACATCAAATGGTTCAATAATAAGTGAATAATTCATAGGCATTTCTTGACGTCTACTAATATTACCAATTCTTTGACATTCATCACAAGATACAACAAACTTACGGGCATCCTTGAAGAGAGTAGGCCAATAAAAACCGGATTGCAATACCTTATGCGCAGCTCTATCTCCGGCGTGGTGTCCTCCATAAGCTTTGGAGTGACACTTGCGTAGGATATGTTCCTGTTCATGCTCAGGTACACAACGTCTAATAACACCATCTACTCCTTATTTATAAAGGTGTGGGTCATCCCAAAAGTAATGTCGTAAATCATAGAAAAACTTTTTCTTTTGCTGGTATGTGAAACTAGGTGGTATACACTTAGCAACAATCTAATTGGCATAACCAGCATACCATGGAGCAGTGTGAGAAGCACTTACGACATTTAGTTGTTCATCAGGAAAGCTATCATCAATAGGTAGTGGGTCATCAAGAACATTTTCCAACCTAGACAAGTTATCTGCAACGGGGTTCTCGGCTCCCTTTCTATCAATAATATGCAAATCAAATTCTTGTAGCAAGAGAACCCATCTAATAAGTCTAGGTTTAGCATCTTTCTTTTCCATAAGATATTTAATAGCAGCATGATCCGTGTGAATAGTTACTTTAGAATCAACAATATAAGGTCTGAACTTATCACAAGCAAATACAACTGCTAAGAATTATTTTTCAGTAGTAGCATAATTTCTCTGGGCATTGTCTAGAGTTTTACTAGCATATTGAATAACATTTAATTTTTTATCAACTCTTTGCCCTAGAACAACACCTACGGCATAATCACTAGCATCACACATAATTTGAAAAGGTAAATTCCAATCAGGTGGTTGAACAATAGGTGCAGAGATCAATGCTTTCTTAAGTATTTCAAATGCTTCTACACAATCATCATCAAAGACGAATGGTATATCTTTTTGCAATAAATTAGTCAGAGGCCGAGAAATTTTTGAGAAGTCCTTAATGAACCTCCTATAATAGCCGGCATGACCAAGGAAACTTCTTATACCTTTGATGTCCTTGGGACACGGCATCTTTTCAATAGCATCAACTTTAGCTTTATCAACTTCAATGCCCCTTTCAGAAATTTTATGCCCCAAGACAATACCTTCATTAACCATAAAGTGTCATTTATCCCAATTCAAGACAAGGTTAGTTTCTTCACATCTCTGCAAAACTCGATCAAGGTTGCTTAAGCAATCATCAAAAGAGGATCCATAAACGGAGAAATCATCCATGAATACCTCACATATCTTTTCACAAAACTCAAAAAATATAGCCATCATGCATCTTTGAAAGGTAGAAGGTGCATTACATAAACCAAAAGGTATACGTCTATAAGCAAAAGTATCGAAAGGGCAAGTAAAAGTGGTCTTAGATTGATCATCAGCTGATACAGGTATTTGAGAGAAACCAGAATAACCATCTAGAAAGCAAAAATGTGTATGTTTGGATAATATTTTTAGCATTTGATCAATAAAAGGTAAGGGATAATGATATTTTTTAGTAGCCTTATTTAATTTGCGGAAATCTATTACCATCCTATAACTTGTAATAATTCTTTGCGGAATCAATTCATCTTTATCATTAGGAACGACAGTAATACCTCCCTTCTTAGGAACACAATGGACAGGACTTACCCACTGACTATCAGCAACGGGATAAATTATAGATGCCTCAAGGAGCTTTAGTATTTATTTTCTTACCACTTCTTTCATCTTAGGATTCAGCCATCGTCGGTGATTAATAACTGGTTTGGCATCTTTCTCCAAATTTATTTTGTGTTGACATAGAGTGGACTAATGCCCTTAACATCATCAAGAGTATATCCAATAGCAGCACGGTGCTTCTTCAGAGTTTTCAATAATTTTTCTTCCTCCTTCTCTGAAAGCTTAGCGCTAATAATGACAGGATATATCTTCTTTTCATCAAGATAAGCATATTTAAGAGTATCAGGCAATGGTTTAAGTTCAAACACGGGATCACCCTTGGGTGGAGGAGGATCCCCTAAGATTTCAACAGGCAAGTTGTGTTTCAGAATAGGTCCCTATTTAAAGAACACTTCATCTATTTCCCTTCTTTCATTCATAAACATATCATTTTCATGGTCTAGCAAATATTGCTCCAAAGGATCACTAGGAGGTACGACAATAGAAGCAAGACCAATAATTTCATCTTTACTAGGCAATTCCTCTTCACGGTGTTGTCTACGAAATTTAGAAAAGTTGAACTCATGAGACATATCACCTAAACCAATAGTAACAACATCCTTTTTGCAGTCTATCCTAGCATTAACAGTGTTTAAGAAGGGTCTACCAAATATAATGGGACAAAAGCTATCTTGTGGGGAACCAAGAACAAGAAAATCAGCAAGATATTTAGTTTTCCCACACAAGACTTCAACATCTCTAACAATCCCAATTGGTGAAATAGTATCTCTATTGGCAAGTTTAATTGTGACATCAATATCTTCTAACTCAGCAGGTGCAATATCATGCATAATTTCTCTGTATAAGTCAATAGGTATTGCACTAGCACTAGCACCCATATCACACAAGCCATGATAACAATGATCTCCTATTTAACAGAAATAACAGGCATGCCTACCACAGGTCTATGTTTATCTTTAGCACAAGGTTTAGCAATTCTAGCAGTTTCATCACAGAAATAAATAACATGCCCATCAATATTATCAGCCAAGAGATCCTTAACAATAGCGATATTAGGTTCAACTTTAACTTGCTCAGGAGGTGTATAGGTTCTAATATTGCTTTTACGAACAACAGTTGAAGCTTTAGCATGATCTTTTATCCTAACTGGAAAAGGTGGTTTCTCAACATAAGCAGTAGGGACAATAGGATCATTATAAGTGATAGTCTTTTCTTCAACTTTAATAGGTGCAACTACTTTTACTTCAATGGGAGGATTATATTTAAACCACTGTTCAAGATATCTTCCGATATGCCGATAAATCGGCCGATTTATCGCTTACCGCTGTCAGACCGATAAGATAAATCGGCCGATAAATCAGCCGATATGGCGATAAATCGGCTGATATGCCGATAAACTAGCCGATTTACCCCTTATCATGGGTCGACCGATAAGTTCCCGATAAGCGATATCTGCAACATTGATTCAAACCACTTCTCCTTAGGGAGATCAACATGAGTAGCAAAAGATCCACAGAAAGAAGCTACTATCTCAGAGTCAAGTCCATATTTAGTGCTAAATTTACGGAAAACATCGATATCCATAAAAGATTTAACACAATCAAACTTAGGTGTCATACCTGACTCCTTACCTTCATCGAGATCCCAATCTTCAGAGTTGTGTTTAATTATTTCCGATAAATCCCATTTGAATTCAATAGTCTTCATCATAAAAGAGCCAGCACATAAGAAGTATCGAGCATGGTGTGATTGTTATCAGAAAGCCGAGCATAAAAATGTTGGATAATCATTTCTCTTGAGAGCTCATGATTGGGGCATGAATATAACATTGATTTAAGCCTCCCCCAAGCTTGAGCGATGCTTTCTCCTTCGCGAGGCCAAAAATTATATATATAATTACGATCACGATGAACAAGATGCATAGGATAAAACTTCTGACGAAATTCCAATTTCAATCGTTTGTAGTTCCATGATCCCATATCATCACATAGCCTATACCATGTCAATGCATCTCCCTCCAAAGATAAAGGGAAGACCTTCTTCTTGATAACATCATCGGGCATACCTGCAAGCTTAAACAATCCACAAACTTCATCCACATATACTACGTGCTCATCAGGATGTAATGTTCCATCTCCTGCAAAAGGATTAGCTAGCAATTTTTCTATCATACCCGAAGGAATTTCAAAGTAGACATTTTCATTTTCAGTAGGTTCGGTAGGTTGAGTAGGTTGCGGAGAAACTCTTTGCTCTACCGGTCAAGGTGAAGATACCCCGAACAAGCCCCTCAAAGGATTACTTTCCATAGTAACAAGTGACAGTAAATTTTAGCACACTATATAAATTTTTCCTTACCAAATTCCACCTACCAAAGGCGCTTCACTCCCCGGCAATGGCGCCAGAAAAGAGTCTTGATGACCCACAAGTATAGGGGATCTATCGTAGTCCTTTCGATAAGTAAGAGTGTCGAACCCAACGAGGAGCAGAAGGAAATGATAAGCGGTTTTCAGCAATGTATTCTCTGCAAGCACTGAAATTATAGGTAACAGATAGTTTTGTGATAAGATAATTTGTAACGAGCAACAAGTAACAAAAATAAATAAAGTGCAGCAAGGTGGCCCAATCCTTTTTGTAGCAAAGGACAAGCCTGGACAAACTCTTATATGAAGTAAAGCGCTCCTGAGGACACATGGGAATTATCGTCAAGCTAGTTTTCATCACGTTCATATGATTCGCGTTCGGTACTTTGATAATTTGATATGTGGGTGGACCGGTGCTTGGGTGCTGTCCTTACTTGGACAAGCATCCCACTTATGATTAACCCCCATTGCAAGCATCCGCAACTGCAACAGAAGTATGAAGGTAAACCTAACCATAGCATGAAACATATGGATCCAAATCAGCCCCTTACGAAGCAACGCATAAACTAGGGTTTAAGATTATGTCACTCTAGCAACCCATCATCTACTTATTACTTCCCAATGCCTTCCTCTAGGCCCAAATAATGGTGAAGTGTCATGTAGTCGACGTTCACATAACACCACTAGAGGAGAGACAACATACATCTCATCAAAATATCGAACGAATACCAAATTCACATGACTACTAATAGCAAGACGTCTCCCATGTCCTCCGGAACAAACGTAACTACTCACAAAGCATATTCATGTTCATAATCAGAGGGGTATTAATGTGCATATAGGATATGAACATATGATCTTCCACCAAATAAACTGGCTAGCATCAACTACAAGGAGTAATCAACACTACTAGCAACCTACAGGTACCAATCCCAGACTTAGAGACAAGAATTGTATACAAGAGATGAAGTAGGGTTTGAGAGGAGATGGTGTTGGTGAAGATGTTGATGGAGATTGGCCCCCTCCTGATGAGAGGAGCGTTGGTGATGACGATGGTGATGATTTCCCCCTCCCGGGGGGAAGTTTCCCCGGTAGAACAGCTCCGCCGGAGCCCTAGATTGGTTCCGCCAAGGTTTCGCCTCGTGGCGGCGGAGTCTCGTCCCGAAAGCTTGCTTATGATTTTTTTCCTCAACGAAAGACTCCATGTAGCAGAAGATGGGCATCGGAGGGCCACCAGGGGGCCCACGAGGCAGGGTGGCGTGCCCATGGGGGGTAGGGCGTGCCCCCCACCCTTGTGGCCAGGGTGTGGGCCCCCTCTGGAACTTCTTACGCTCTGTATTTTTTTTATTCTCAAAATAGCTTCCGTGAAGTTTCAGGACTTTTGGAGCTGTGCAGAATAGGTCTCTAATATTTGCTCCTTTTCCAGCCAAGAATCCCAGCTGCCGGCATTCTCCCTCTTTATGTAAACCTTGTAAAATAAGAGAGAATAGGCATAAGTATTGTTACATAATGTGTAATTACAGCCCATAATGCAATAAATATTGATATAAAAGCATGATGCAAAATGGACGTATCATATACTACATATTTTTCTTTAAAGAATGTGATCATTGTTTGATGTAGTATACTACATAACCAGGTAAGATTATCCATCTTTTCTTCGCTAATATTAAGTACTCTTTTGATGTAGTACTCTTTTGTGCTCTCTGTCAAGGTGTCGTCATGGCAAGAAGTCCAGGTAAGATTATCCATCTTTTCTTTGCTAATATTAAGTTTCTTAGATAATGTCCTCCTAGCCTAGAGCATGTTCATCTGACTAATCAAGCTAACTCAAACCACTTGGATATGAAGTACACTTACCACAACTTGCTATGTGCTGACTTAAGTTTTCCTTTTAGTAAAAGAAACATGCCGGTTTTTTGTGGTTTATGGCTACATTCTCAGTGTAAAACCATAAGGATCTCTACTCCTAATGTCTCACTTGGTGGGATAGCCTCCCTGGTTTTTTCTGTATCCCACTTTCATATGGTTTATTTGTAGTTTTTTTCATCTCCACTTCCCCCTACGCACGCACAAAAATACTCCACCCCCGCATGAAACTCCACTCCTCTCGGTCCCCGTCTCTCGGACCATCGACCATATCCCTTCTCCACCCATCACCGTCGTCACATCAGAGGGGCCGACCTGACCTTGATCCCTTGGAAGACAGGTTTGGACCATCCCTCGATGCCTTGCTCTGCCCTGATCTGCTAGAAAGGCAGGTGGCACCGGGGATTGGAGAGAGGAGACGAGAGGAAGGAGGTTGATCGGAGATAGACGGGATGGTCTCGGTCCGGAGTAATACGACAATGACAGGTGGAAGGCTGGACGGCGTTGGATGGAAGGGAGAGCGGGAGAGACAGGTTGGGCATGAGGTGATGAGGTCAATTTGGTTGCCGGTGAGGTTGAGGGAGACAAGCCGCCGTATAGCTTTTTGTAGCCGCTAGCATGCATGCTTGCTTGCTGATGTGCACTTGTTACTGTTGCTGCTTCGCATGTGTGTGGTGTGCCCCTACCACTGTGTGCTTGCTGTCATTACTGAGCCCGTGTGTGTTCTATGCGCTTGCTGTCGTGCTGTCTGGTAAAATCGCATGCACTTGTTTTTGTTTTGCTGAACAATTCATGACCACTCTTGAACAAAAGCCACATGAACTTACTTTGAGCTCTCATGTTGTTAAATGAAGCATGATTTTAGCAAGCTGAACAATGCTTCTGATTTCCTAACTTAACAGGAAACTTCCAGTTCTGTTTGTATTGTTCCAATCTATTTTTACACTATTATGTAATCGCCATGCGTATACATCAAGGGATTACAACATCTTGATTATTATTTTTATGATTATTTCCTTTCTCACATTGCTGATCCACGATCTTCTTGCAGATTTCAATGTTGACTTGAATCCTGTTAGGAGTTGATCAAGATATCTGCTATGTTCAGATGCAATCACATATTAATTTGACAGAGAGAACAGTGTAGCAGCAGAAGTAACGAGATATGGTGTTCCAACTATAAATGCCTAAATTTTCTTTAATATATGTCCATATAAAGAAAATTGTATTGTTCCAACTATTGAGTCTTTCATCAAGTGGTTGTTTAATTCATATGTATCACAACTGTTAAATTAATTATTATTTTAGCTATATTATAGTTTGAGCTGAGGGCTTCTTACAATTCTTACTGCTACTAATTTACACTTCCTAGATTCATTTCTCACATGAGTTTGTTTAGAGCATGGTATTTGATAAATGAGTTTAGATCACTCTTATACTAGATGGATTGACACTTACCAAAGATTGATCCCAAGCAGAACTACAACATGTTCATGGATTACCTGCAGGCCTGCATTCTAACCGACAACATTGGGCAACCTCGACATCACCAGCGACTACACAGAGGCCACGAAGAAGTTTGGATACGAGATTGATGATGTAGCTGGACGGGTTAGCAAGCTTTGTTGTAAGTGATTCATACACTTGGGACTAACACTATTTAATTGATGCTTTGTTTGATTGTGAAATTGTCTAATTGAAGTACTAAGTTTTGTTTCGATTTTGTAGAAGCGGTTTACAAATTTGGTTGGGTGGCTTAGATTTTTTATCCACTATTTAACTAAACAAAAAAAATCTTACAACGTGCATGATGCGAGAGAACCACTATAGTATTAGATCTGAAGCCATAAATTTATCTTGATTAATATTGTAACCCTGTTGAAAGTATCTTTTGCGTGTCTCAGAACTCAGCGAATTAGTATGAATATTTCTAGAAACAATTTTATAACTAAATACACAGGTTGGTTGCAGATTATTGGTAAAGAAGAACTTGAAATCAGTTGTTTACTATATCACTGTGAGTAGATCATTAGGGTGTACAAGTTTGGACTTGCATACATTGTCCTTTATCTAGAAAATTCATAATAACTATGATGTTTAACACTTTTGAGAGCTTTAGCCTATGGGAGATTGTCAGCCATGACAATCTTAAAATCTTTTTTATCTAGAAAATCCATAATAACTATGATGTTTAACACTTTTGAGAGCTTTAGCCTGTGGGAGATTGTCAGACATGGCAATCTTACAATCTTTTTTATCTAGAAAATCCATAATAACTATGATGTTTAACACTTTTGAGAACTTTAGCCCGTGGCAGATTGTCAGCCATGACAATGTATACCCAATCAAAAAATGCAGCCACGTGGAGAGTTCTCCAGATGGTATGTAGGTCTACTATAGACAAAATATTGATTAATAGCTTCTGACACAGTTTTTAGTGATTTGTAATACCCTCAAAAATTCAAATATACAAGTGTTACTCGGCAAAACTAATTATGTTGTGTAGATATTACTGTAATAGAGATCCATTTCTATACTTCACTAATATGCATGGTTGAGTAGTAGTACTTGTGATACGTGATGTGTAAAGTGAAACATGGTTGACATGGCTTTGCGACGGCGCTGGCAGAGAAGACGTCAAGGGCGGTAGAGGACATGTTTTAGAAGATGTTGAGGGCGGGGGTGGAGGAAATAGCCAAATGGGGTTCCTTGGTGCCAGCGAGAAGTAGGCCGATGGGTTCCGTTGTAGCAATGAGATGTTGTGTGATTCATGCATTCATTTGATCCCTCCTTATTCCACTTGAATCAGATATATAAACCTCAGGTTTTTCTTCTTCAGTAGAACATGACCCAGGGCATAATTTCATGCTTCGAGTTTGGCTTATTTAATTTAGTATGATGCAATATTTGCTGCTAATAATTATGGTAGTTTAGATTTTAAAATGCAATATTATATACCATGTGTATGGATGGAACAAAATATAAACTCATGTACTCTGGTTGTATGTGGTTTCTGTATTTTTTTCTGATATGGCCTTGAGGTGCAGGAAGTCTGAGGAGAGGCAGTCGGTCAAGTTCTTGCTGGAGAGGGAGGTGGATGCGTACCTTGCGGAGTTCTTGCATAGGTATATGGTGAACAAGGAAAAGATAGAGTTGCTGCTGTGAGAGAAGACTTGTAGGTATTTTAGCACAGAACTGTATGTGTTTTTGAAGGATATAGTGTCCAACAGTGTAAGAGCATCTTTTACTGACAGGAATTTCTTAGAGATTTGGAGTTTGTGTATATAGTCCATTACTTCGAAATAACTTTCCTTAAGATTGTAGGATTCAGAACTACAGATTTTGTTTCTATGATCTACTTAGCATGCAATTCTGAACAAAACTTAAATTGGGACACACCTCACAAAAAGGCAACTCATCCCATCATCAGTAGTGAAAGGCTCAATGACAACTACCAGAGTCATATAGAAGGTAAGTCATCTCCCAAGCATTGATTTTATTTGGAATTGTGCAGGTTCAGATCTATGTAAGTCAAAACTTAGTTATGTCTATAGAAAGGGTAATCTTCAAAGTTGGTATATTTTGTGGTATTTTCGAGGAGGAGCTCAAGGGCTTCACCGAACTCCGGCAGGGGTGTCAGGGCTGCCAATGACCTCCACATAGCTATGATATTGCTTAAACCGATTGTAACAACTAGATTCTCGTCAATATCTATGTTAATTTGTAGAAAGGGTCAGGTTTGGGAAATCCATGAACGGGCTGCTATTAAATTAGTGGGCCTTTGGACAATACCTGGAGTATTGCATTAATTTGATGTTGTCATGACCTTATTTATGATCTCTTATGTACAAGTTTGGAGTGTTCATAGGAATGAGATTTGAGCGTAGTCCTTTATTTACACTTTTAGCTAGATTTCTGATGAGTGGTTATATGATTGGCCATGGTAGCTCATATGTCAATTAATCAGGAGAGTGAACAATACAATAATGCAAATCTGCCTCCCCTTCTCTGTTTTGAGTCATTGTTAATCATACCAACAGCCATACCCGAGGTGGTCAATGTGGTCTTGTCAATGGCATATAGGGACGATATAACCCTCCCTTTCACTCAGCAAAACTAATTATGGTGTGTGCATAGTACTGTAATAGTGATCCATTCCTATACTTCACTCATATGCATGGCTGAGTAATAGTACTTGTGATACGTGAGGCGTGAAGTGAAACATGGTTGACATGGCTTTGCGATGGTGTTGGCGGAGAATACGTCAAGGGCGGCAAAGGACATGTTATACAAGATGTTGAGGCCTGGGGCGGAGGAAATAGCCAAATGGGATTCCTCGACGCTAGTGAGGAGGCTGATGGGTTCCCTTGTAGAAATGAGATATTACGTGATTCATTCATTCATTTGTTCCCTCCTTATTTCACTTGAATCAGATCTATAAACCTCGGGGTTATTTTTCTTCAATAGAACATGATCCACGACATAATTTCATGCTCTGAGTTTGGCTTATTTAAATTAGTATGATGCAATATTTGCTGCTCATAATGATACAAATTGAGATTTTTAAATGCAACATTATATACCATGTATATGGATGGAACAAAATATAAACTCAAATTGAATGTCAAGCATTAATTTGTAGTGCTATATGATGCAGGTTTGCTATATGTGTAGAATATGATTTTCTCCTTAGAGAATCTCCTAGATGGAGTTGTCTTGCTGATATACTTGTGAAAGTTGGCATGATCTTACCATGAATCAACTCACAATGTTATCATTCACTTAACTGGCCTTTTCATAAAAAAACAGTTGGTTAAAAGCCTACTGGGCAAACATTTACAAGGATTACATGTGTGCAATTTACATGGGGCTATGTAATGTTAGAGATCCAGATGGTTGAAGTTGTGTGCAATGGTCATTGAAATGGTTACCATGCTAAGAGCAAACCCTATTGTTAAACAATATCATGTTATTCATTATTGTTGAACTTAAATTATTACATTCAATGTGATTGCGTAATACTTGATTGTTGTGTTTCTAATTAAAGCACATTCTGTGACTATATTCCAGTAGGGTGTTGTTAGATCAAGCTACTGCAGTTGCACCCGAGATGAGAAGATGGTAAATGAAAGATGTTGATTATAAATACTTTACTACTTACATATTGTTCATGAAAACATCAAGTAATTATAAGTATTATTTGCGATCGCCAGCGATCATATTGGATACCGGATGACTGTTTTCCTGGCCTTCAAAGAAGAAATATCCTAGAAGTTGAGCCCAGCCGGAGGGGCCTCGATACTTTTGAGCCAAGAAAAGTAGATGAGGTCTGTCCAAAATGTTGTGAGCTATGAATAATAGATGCGGAAGGGCTCAAATATTTTGTGTTTCCATGGTTCCTAAATGGTATGGTTCTAAGTCCCTCATTTTGTATGTAATAGTTTTCTAGGCAATTGCATAATGCAATCAAGTTTCTGGTTGTAGTAGTACATTGGAGCATTTGTTTGAAGGGTTCATCCTCCATGTGTTGTCTTTAATTAATGGATAGTAACAATGGACCAGATTCCTGAGACAGTCGATCTTAAGCAGAAAAGGCATTCAAGTGCTATCAGCGCTTATGTAACACTTACTTTATTTTTTGCATCAGATCTGATAAGTCTTTCTATGTAAACATAGTCAAATTACATTTTCTTATTGTAAGGATTTTTTAAAAAAATTGTCTATTACTAGCTATCTTTTATATAGCTGTAAAATTTGGCATGCATTATGTTAACATATGGAACCAGTAAAAAGTTAAAAATAGCCACAACCAATATTTTTTTAATGCCCGTAGCAACGCACGGGCAGTCTACTAGTCTTCTTTAGGTACGAGTTTGTACCTAATCACGTAATTCCTAGCCTGTTTGGCTATATCATTGTCATGATGATTTTAACTGTGCTACCTGGTCCTTATTCTCGGAGCACCACTTTCGACGATGAGCTAAGCTTACGTCGATTTTCCTCGTCATATCATTTCGCCTTGAACAACAAGCTTGATTTCGAGTTTGTGTCGTACTCGTGGTTCCAATAATTTTTTGCTTCATCATTCCGTTGACTTGATGTCATCGCTGAGGTTACATCTTCTTGAAACCTCTCAACAACTGTGTTGTGATCATCATCAACATTCTGAGGTCTTCCAAGATACCGATCAAATTCATGGTGAGAAATACCATCCTTGCCCCTTAATGATTTATGTTATCATCGACAGCATCCTTGTCTTCCCTCAACACAAATGTGTTCATGTTTTGGATTGAATCTTGAGTCCCTTGCTATCCAGCATATGTTCTTCTTTACCTTGGAGTATTACCATCTTTTATGTCAAGAATGTTGTGAGAATTGCTCCACCTCTTAAGAATTCTTGGTATGGTGATACTTCTCACCATCACCATTCTTTCTTGTGTTGTTTCTAACCGGGATACCAACAGGTGAACGGTGCTGTTTGGATTCTGCCCTTCTATCAACCCTATTGCTTTGGAGTTAATGGTCAACATTACATCCTTAGGCCACTGATTATCGAATCACCATTCTAACATTGATCGTACTACCTAAGCCCATATTTTGGGTGCACCTTTCAGCCAATGTTTAATTGTGTATGTTTTTCCTCTAACATACATCATTATATCATTTGATCCGACAAATGTTATCCCCTTGTTCACATAAGTGTGGAAATCCATCTTTTGAAAATCTCAATGAATTGTCGCTGAGTCAATCAGCCACCTCCTCACCTCTCCTTCATTTAATGATGAACTCTTGTTTTGGAACTCGCTTCCGTAGTTCAATTCCCGAGAATATTACAATGTCATCTTGACAATTTGTGTTGCACCTTTTTCTTCTTAGGCATCCTGATTCTGAGGTATCCTGACCCCAACCAAATCTGAAACTCGGTCAGATATGATGGTTGGGATATTTTCCAAGAGTCATAATATTGGTCCTTATATGACCCGGTAAGGTGATGTCATGCCTAGCACACCTGGCGGAGGACCTGTTGTTATAGTTTCCTTTTTAGCAAGTTTAGCCATTCTTCCATGAGGAAATTGTAAGACTTATTCTATAAGTTGTTCCTGACGGATCCTTGTGAATCCAAAGTTTGATCTTTACCCAATGACAATGTCAATGCTATCTCGAAGCATGTCTGTGGTACTCCGGTTTTCAATAAGAACATTTGAAGCACAATGCTAAATTTTCTTTATCAAATTATCCAAACATCGTTGTATGGGTAATGTCATGAAATTTATCTCCCCTTTCCTAAAGGGTTTTCTACTTTCTATCATGTCAGGGATATCATGCTCTGCTTGTCCTTGGGAAGGATATACCCCCTGAATTATGTGTTTAAACACATTTTTCCTTTCCATTGTTCTGTTTAATCTGATGATCACATTTTCCTTTCCATTGTTTTTTTAACCTTTCTTATGATCTATATGATCTAAGCAGTAACATTCTTCTACTTATATAAACACCTTGGTGTACAACCGTGTCAGTAAGACCCTGTTACTACCGTTGATAACATTTCGGTAACCACCGATGGACGAGAACTTTGCCTATTGGTCTGCCTCGTTTAACGAGCAGGAAAATGGTTCTCTTCGTCCCTCACCCTTGGTACCAACGATGCTGCCAACATAACTGACCGGTTATTCTCTGGCATACCTTTCTATCATGACCGTGCACGATGTCACCACTTTTCTACTTTTAACACACATGGTGGGCCCATAACCCACAGGTCCATAGGATTGAAACCTGACTCTCCTATACACCCCATGTTTCCAAGGTTGTTCCTCGCGCGTGGCCTCGTATGTAATTCACGAGCCACCATCCGAGAGATCAACAATTCTGGTATCAGACACAATACTTATTCCCGTTGCTTTGAACCCCTTCCACGCCCTATAACAGGCATCGAACGATTGCCTGCCCGCTCGAAACTTCTCATGGTACTTTCTTACTTTGCTCTCGGTATTTTCTTAAGTTTCAGTTCAAGAGTTACTTTCTGCCACCGTCCTCGATGTCATCGACCAGATAGTCGACCTTGCAGAGGTCTGTTCTCCCGGAATGCCACCCTTTATTCTTTTGTAAGTATGATGGAGTTTCCGAAGAAAGGATGTTGACTTCATCATGATGACCTAAAGAAGAGAAATGAAGACATCAACGTATTGGACCGGCTTCTTCGAGAAGAGCAAGCCAGAATGAGAAGACCCGCTAGATTCGTTACCAAACATTTTCCCTTTCACTACCTCTTAAATCTCGGGACGAGATTTCTTGTAGTGGAGGAGAATTGTGACACCCGGATCGTTAAGCTATAGTAACCCTCTACTAATGATGCCATGTCACCACGATTAATGTGATTAATCTCACGTTAGTTCAAAACCGATCCAAATTTCAAATTTAAAATAAAGTCAAACAATAAAGTTTTCAAACATTAAAGCTAAAATGTTCTATATGTGCTAAATAATTCATAAGTAAATACGGTGAAGAAACCACTTTGTTATAAAATGCTTAAATGCTTTAAAATAAATAAAACAGCGGCAAAACAATTATTAAAAGCCTTTTATAATTTATAAAATGTTAAACTACTTTCTGTTGGGTAACCAAATTGTAGCGGGAGTATTATATTTAGTAACGCTAACTTAAAGACTATTTTTATAGTTTATAAAACTAAACATAAAAGGAACTAAAAATAAAACAGAAATAGAAAAAACAGAAACAACCATCCCCCTAGTGGACCTTGGCCCAGTTGGCCACAGCCGACCAGGATGACCCACTCCCCACACCCCCTGGCCTATAACCCCAATCCCCCAACCGAACCCTAGAACCAACCCACTCCCCCACGATCTCCACCCTCTCCCTCCAGCGTCGTCACAGGAGAGAGCGCTCGACCCCCGATCCACTTCCCACCCCTATGACCCCCTCTCTCTCCCACATGACCCCCTGCCCCGCTCGATCTGGATGCCCGCCCGCGCCCAGGGCGCCCGTCCTCGTCGTCGTC
>NC_053023.1:479571239-479583490 GCF_003073215.2 Triticum urartu
CGCCTTGTGGAGGAGGAATGTACCAAGGATGTAATTTTTGAATGAACTCGCTCGTGTTTATCCTGTGCGCTGAAAACTTGTTCATATGCGCTAAGCAATGCTTATTGAATTTAAAATATTATTTTCTGTGCGGCTGTTGATCAAAAATTGAGAGATGGCCAGTCGTCGGCTTCTGCCCCCATGCCACTAGTGTTGGGTGTTCGGTGATAAACCTGAGAGCTCTTTTTCCCATGGTTGGGTCCTTCGAGGGAGGCGCTCAGCACAACGAACCAGGCAATCGGACTATAATGCTTGAACACTCTCACTTAGCCATAGAACTCTATAATTTTAAATTTCGGCGAAGCCCCTAGTTTGGAAGACCGAGTTCGGGGTGCTATCCACGCCTTGGCCGGACAAAGCCAGCTCCTCGCTCGAAGCGGCATAAGCCTTTAGGGACTCGAAAAACCTCTCGAACAGCGACCAGTCTCTTGCCACATCATGACAGTCAGTTTTAGCTTTCTCCACTGAGGTGCTTAACCCAGCTGAACCGGGGCACAATCGCAGTGGTTCTCCTAGTGCTACATTAGCCGATAGAGCGGAACGTAAGGCACCAAAACATAGGAGCCGGGCAAACCCAACTATTGACCCAAATCATGATTCGGAGCCGATGCATATAGTGCTATAAGTTCGGGGTGCCGCACTTGTGAAAGTGTACGGACTTCTCACACCATTATGAGGGGTACTGAAGCCCCTGGCGTGTTTGCCATACCATGGTGTACGGGTGCAATCATGTCATTTAATAAACATAAATGTGAAAAGAAGATAATGCAAAAAATAGACAAGAAGCTAAGCATTTTTTATAGAGAGGCTATTTATTAAAGCTGAACGATACAAATAGTGCGGCAAGCAAAAGATATTGGATTATTCAGTAGGTCCTGACCAGGGGCAGGCCGTGGAATTGTATTCAAAACAGGTATACCGCTCATAACAGAGACCACCTGGGAGTTCCATAATGCGGCATGGCTTGTCTGCCTCCCTGGATCTTGCATCTTTTGTGCGGCAGTCGAATTGCTGAACAGGTCGTCCGAAGTATGGAGTCCTGAAAGTAAGAAAAAATTAAAAAAAGAATCCGGCAGCCCCTAGTACGTTTTAAGCCGTATTTTGGGCGTGCCGTTATTGTGCCCCTTCCCCTGTGCCCATGGTATTTCAAGGGCGTAGTTATGTACGCGAGGTACTGGTTTCGCTATGTCGCGAAAGCTGGGGTTGGGGCCGCATTGCTACACTTGCTCAGAGTGTGCCAGCGGTCCTGCTGTGGGTTACTCCGGGCGCGCTTGGCAGTGTCTGGCTTTTTAATGGCCGGACTGGAGAATTGCCTGAGAAGGCTACTTTGTACCTCCGCCGCGAGAGCCGTCGTATGCTCCTCCGTCCGGAGGGAGCGTTCGGTGTTTCCGTTGACCGTAATTACTCCTTGAGGGCCTGGCATCTTGAGCTTGAGATATGCGTAGTGCGGCACCGCATTGAACTTTGCGAATGCGGTTCGCCCGAGCAAGGCGTGATAGCCACTGCGAAACGGGACTATATCGAAGATTAACTCTTCGCTTCGGAAATTGTCCGGGGATCCGAAGACCACGTCAAGTGTTAATGAGCCTGTACAGTTGGCTTCTACACCTGGTATGACGCCTTTAAAGGTCGTTCTTGTGGGCTTAATCCTTGAGGGATCTATGCCCATTTTCCGCACTGTATCCTGATAAAGCAGGTTCAGGCTACTGCCGCCGTCCATGAGGACTCTTGTGAGATGAAATCCGTCGATGATTGGGTCGAGAACCAATGCGGCGAAGCCGCCATGACGGATGCTAGTGGGATGGTCCCTTCGATCAAAAGTGATCGGGCAGGAGGACCATGGGTTGAACTTTGGGGCGACTGGCTCCATCGCGTATGCGTCCCGTAGCGCACGCTTCCGCTCCCGCTTGGGAATGTGGGTTGCGTATATCATGTTCACCGTCCGCACTTGTGGGGGAAAGCCCTTCTGTCCATTGTTGTTCGGCGGCTTGGGCTCCTCGTCGTCGCTGTGCAGCCCCTTGTCTCTGTTTTCGGCCCTTAACTTGCCTGCCTGCTTGAACACCCAACAATCCCTGTTAGTGTGATTGACTGGCCTTTCGGGGGTGCCATGTATCTGGCACAAGCGATCGAGTATTCGGTCCAAACTGGACGGGCCCTGAGTATTGTTTTTGAATGGCTTTTTCCACTGACCGGATTTATAGCCTTTGAATCCGGCATTGACTACCATGTCTTCATTGTTGTCGCTGTTAACGCGGCGTTTTTTCTTATTCCGACGTGTCCTACCACTTTTGTCCTTGGTATCCGAATTACCAGGGTTCTTTGATAAGTTGTTACTGCGAGCTAGCCAGCTGTCTTCTCCCGCGCAAAAGCGGGTCATGAGTGTCGTGAGGGCTGCCATGGATTTCGGCTTTTCCTGTCCCAGGTGCCGGGCAAGCCACTCGTCGCGGATGTTATGCTTGAAGGCCGCTAGGGCCTCTGCGTCCGGACAGTCGACTATCTGGTTTTTCTTTGTTAGGAACCGTGTCCAGAATTGTCTGGCCGATTCCTCTGGCTGCTGAATTATGTGGCTTAAGTCGTCGGCATCCGGTGGTCGCACATAAGTGCCTTGGAAGTTGTCGAGGAATGCGGCTTCCAGGTCCTCCCAAGAACCGATTGAGTCTGCTGGCAAGCTGTTAAGCCAATGCTGGGCCGGTCCTTTAAGTTTGAGCGGGAGGTATTTGATGGCGTGTAGATCATCGCCGCGTGCCATGTGGATGTGAAGGAGATAATCCTCGATCCATACCGCCGGATCTTTTGTGCCATCGTATGATTTGATGTTTACGGGTTTGAAACCCTCTGGGATTTTATGATCCATTACTTCATTCGTGAAGCATAGCGGGTGTGCGGCGCCTCTGTACTGGGCTATATCACGACGCAGCTCGGAAGAGCTATGTCTGTTGTGTTCGGCCCGACCGGATTTGTTGTATCCGGAGTGAAGATCATTGTCACATGTCGTAGGGCGCCTGCGCGATCCGTAGATCGATCTTGTTTGTCTTGCCTTATCCTCCAGTATGTCTCGCAGGTCGGGCGCATTTTCCCGTGCCTTAGTTGAGCGGCGTCGGGGCATGTCTTGGGTGGAGGGCCGAGAGGCCTCCTCTGTCGCGGCGCGAGGTGGCCGTCTGCCAATGTCATGCGCTGGTGATGTAGGTGCTTCCTCCTCGGATCGGGGTAGCGGCCTGTGCTTCATACTCTTCGGCCGCAAGGACTTCAGTCCATATGTCAGCTAGCAAATCTTGGGCAGCTCTAAGTTGTTGCTGCTTTTTCTTGAGGCTGCTTGCCGTGGCTAAAAGCCTGCGTTTAAAATGCTCTTGTTCGGCGGGGTCTGATGGTATGACGAATTCGTCGTCATCGAGGCTTGCCTCATCTTCGGAGGGAGGCGTATAGTTATCATCCTCGACCTCTCGGTCTGCCGCTCTCTCATGAGGGCTGGCTTCTCCATCTTCCTGTGCCGAATCTTGCTGAGGTGGGTGTTCTTCGGCGCTATCCGGGGTAGTATTATCTCCCGTGCCGGAATCACCGTTTTTGCTTTGGCGGGATTTAGAGCGGCGCCGCTGATGCCGGCGCTTTGGCTGTTTCTTGGGGGCGTCATCCCCCACTGTTCCATTGCCATCTCCATCTTTTGGAGTATCCACCATATATATGTCATATGACGAGGTGGCCTTCCAGCGCCCTACAGGTGCTGGTTCATGTTCGTCTCCTACATCGTCGTCGATGCCGTCGATGTCTTCGGAGCTGAAGTCAAGCATGTCGGTTAGATCGTCGATAGTGGCTACAAAGTGGGTGGTGGGTGGGCTTTGAATTTCCTCATCGTCCGTATCCCACCCTCGCTGACCGTAGTCCGGCCAAGGCTCTCCTGATAAAGAGAGAGACTTAAGAGAATTCAGGATGTCGCCAAAAGGCGAATGCTGAAAGATGTCTGCGGCGGTGAACTCCATTATCGGCGCCCAATCGGATTCGATTGGCAGGGGCGCGGGGGGTTCGGAGTCCGGGAAGGAGTCCTGATCCTCGGAGTCATGGGTCGTGCAGAGTGTGGGGCTAGCGTTTTCGGCTCGATCGCTTTTGGGATTACAGCCCCCGAGGTGACGTCCAACCTCTCATCCTCGATTGGCGCAATAGGCTCCGAGTTAGGGGTCGAAACCGATGCGTGTGCGGCCTCTAGGACACTGTCCGGGGGCAGAGCTAGATCATGCCTCTCGAGATAGTGCGGCGCGCTTGGCCGTGGCTCGAGTCCGTCGAAGATCAAGTCTCCGCGGATGTCAGCCGTGTAATTTAAGCTTCCAAACCTGACTTAATGGCCAGGGGCGTAGCTTTCAATCTGCTCCAGGTGGCCGAGCGAATTGGCCTGCAGAGCGAATCCACCAAAGACGAAGATCTGTCCAGGAAGCAAAGTCTCACCCTGGACCACATCATTGTTGATGATCAAAGGAGCCATCAGGCCTAAGGCGACGACACAGAGGAACTCTCAATGAAAGCACCAATGTCGGTGTCAAAACGGCGGATCTCGGTAGGGTCTCGAACTGTGCGTCTAAGGCCGGATTGTACAGGAGGCAGGGAAACACGATTTTACCCCAGGTTCGGGCCCTCTTGAATGGAGGTAAAACCCTACGTCCTGCTTGATTAATATTGATGATATGGGTAGTACAAGAGTAAGATCTACCACGAGATCAAGGAGGCTAAACCCTAGAAGCTAGCCTATGGTATGATTGTTGTATATGGAATTGATTGCCTACGGACTACAACCCTCCGGTTTATATAGACACCGGATAAGGTTAGGGTTACATAGAGTCGGTTACAATGGTAGGAGATCTTGAATATCCGCATCGCCAAGCTTGCCTTCCACGCCAAGGAAAGTCCCATCCGGACACGGGATGAAGTCTTCAATCTTGTATCTTCATAGTCCAGGAGTCCGGCTGAAGGTATAGTCCGGCTACCAGAACACCCCCTAATCCAGGACTCCCTCACGGGGACTTGCCCCCCAAGTCAGGTGGGAGGCGCCCCCACCCCTACGGTTTTCAACCCTAGGTGCCTTGGGACCTTGGGGGCGCAGGGGCTGGTTCCCACCCTTGTTAAACCCACTTGGCCCACCGGGGCAGGTGGCCCCGCCCGGTGGACCCCCGGACACCTTTCGGTGGTCCCGGTACAATACCGATAACCCCCGAAATCATTCCGGCGACTGAAACTGGACTTCCCATATATAAATTTTCACCTCCGGAACTCCTCGTGACATCCGGGATCTCATACGGGACTCCGAACAATCTTCGTAACCATATACTATTTCCCATAACAACTCTAGCGTCATTGAACCTTAAGTGTGTAGACGCTACGGGTTCGGGAACCATGCAGACATGACCGAGACATCTCTCCGGTCAATAACCAACAGCGGGATCTGGATACCCATGTTGGCTCCCACATGTTCCACGATGATCTCATCGGATGAACCACGATGTCGAGGATTCAATCAATCTCGTATACGATTCCCTTTGTCTATCGGTATGTTACTTGCCCGAGATTCGATCGTCGGTATCTCTATACCTCGTTCAATCTCGTTACCGGCAAGTCCCTTTACTCGTTCCGTAATGCATGATCCCGTGTCTAACTCCTTAGTCACATTGAGCTCGTTATGATGATGCATTACCGAGTGGGCCCAGAGATACCTCTCCGTCATACGGAGTGACAAATCCCAATCTCGATTCGTGCCAACCCAACAGATACTTTCGGCGATACCTGTAGTGCACCTTTATAGCCACCCAGCTACGTTGTGATGTTTGGTACACCCAAAGCATTCCTACGGTATCCGGGAGTTGCACAATCTCATGGTCTAAGGAAATGATACTTGACATTAGAAAAGCTTTAGCAAACGAACTACATGATCTTGTGCTACGCTTAAGATTGGGTCTTGTCCATCACATCATTCTCCTAATGATGTGATCCCATTATCAACGACATCCAATGTCCATGGCCAGGAAACCATGACCATCTGTTGATCAACGAGCTAGTCAACTAGAGGCTTACTAGGGACATATTACGATTTATGTATTCACACATGTATTACGGTTTTCGGTTAATACAATTATAGCATGAACAATAGACAATTATCATGAACACGGAAATATAATAATAACCACTTTATTATTGCCTCTAGGGCATATTTCCAACACAAACTGCAAAAAGAATTGATCTTTCAAATAATCAAACAAAAACTCCAACCGAGTCATAACCTTTACTTTATCGCTTGAGAATGGCCACTAGCGTGCTTTGCATGGAAGATATTGATAACTGATGGTCGCGAAGTAAACAAGAAGTGTGCATTTCTCAAAAATATCATTTAACTCTGTTTTAAAAACTTAAGCTCTGGCACTGCTGCAAATCACTGGCTTCCCTCTGCGAAGGGACTTTCTATTTAGTTTTATGTTGTGTCATCACCTTCTAAAATAAGAGCCAGAACCTGAGAGCACTGCTATCATGCTGATGCATTGTGTTTAGCTAATGTTGGGTGCATCATGACTGGATCTTTTACCATGAATTACAATGTTTATTAGTTGCTTGAACTTTGGAGGTGCTCTGCATTTATGTTTTGCAGTCTCAGAAAGGGCTAGTGAGATACCACTATTGTCATATTATATCATGGTTGTTTTGATAATGTGTTGTTGTTTGAGATATCTTAATATTGCTCGCTAGCTGATTATGTCATTGATATGAATTAATATAATCTTTAAGAGTTCTTGTCGGCATGGTTAGTTATAATATTGGCTGAAAACCTAGGTGTTGTTTAAGCTTATTTATGCAAACAAGAGCAAAAGAGTTCGTAAAAGTTTTTCTTTTTCACTTTCAGTTTATCAACTGAATTGCTTGAGGACAAGCAAAGGTTTAAGCTTGGGGGAGTTGATACGTCTCCAACGTATCTACTTTTCCTAACGCTTTTCCTCTTGTTTTGGACTCTAATTTGCATGATTTGAATGAAACTAACCCCGGACTGACGCTGTTTTCACCAGAACTACCATGGTGTTGTTTTTGTGCAGAAATAAAAGTTCTCTGAATGGAACGAAACTTTGCAAGGATTTTTTATGCAATATATGAGAATTTCTGGAGCCAAGAACCACCGAAGGGGGGCACCTGGGTGGGCACAACCCACCAGGGCGCAGCCCCCTCAAGGTGCGCCCAGGTGGGTTATCCCCACTTGGTGGCCCCGCAGACCCTGAAACCGACGCTATAAAATCACATTTTTTTCAGAAAAAATTAGGGAAAAAGAATTATCACGTTTCACGAGATGAAGCCACCGTCACCTCCTGTTCTTCATCGGGAGGCCAGATCTGGAGTCCGTTTGGGGCTCTAGAGAGGGGGATATTCGATCTTCGTCATCACCAACCCTTCTCCATCGCCAATTCCATGATGCTCCCCACCGGGAGTGAGTAATTCCTTCGTAGGCTCGCTAGTCGGTGAGGATTTGGATGAGATTCATCATGTAATCTAGTTAGTTTTGTTAGGGCTTGATCCCTAGTATCCACTATGTTCTGAGATTGATGTTGCTATGACTTTGCCATGCTTAATGCTTGTCACTTTGGGCTCGGGAGCCATGATTTCAGATCTGAACCGTTTATGTTATCACCATTATATCCATGTTCTAGATCCGATCATGCAAGTTATAGTCACCTACTACGTGTTATGATCCGGCAACCCCGGAGTGACAATAGCCGGGACCACTCCTGGTGATGACCATAGTTTGAGGAGTTCATGTATTCACCCTGTGTTAATGCTTTGTTCCGGTTCTCTATTAAAAGGAGGCCTTAATATCCCTTATTTTCAATTGGACCCCGCTGCCACGGGGGGGGGGGGGGGGGGGGGGGGGGGGGTAGGACAAAAGATGGCATGCAAGTTCTTTCCATATGCACGTATGACTATTTACGGAATACATGCCTACATTATATTTATGAACTGGAGCTAGTGTCGTATCGTCCTAGGTTATGACTATCACATGATGAATATCATCCGACAAATTACCGATCCAATGCCTACAAATTTCTCTTATATTGTTCTTGCTAAGTTACTACTGCTATCGTTACTGTTGCACTTGCTACAAAACTACTACTATCACTATTACCGTTACTATTGTTGTTGCTACTACTATCAAAACTATCATATTATTTTCCTACTGATCACTTGCCGCAGATAATTAATCTCCAGGCGTGGTTGAATTGACAACTCAGCTGCTAATACTTGCAAATATTCTTTGGCTCCCTTTGTGTTGAATCTATAAATTTGGATTGAATACTCTACCCTCAAAAATTGTTGTGATCCCATATACTTGTGGGTTATCAGTTAATTATCTACTGCAATTTACCTTTAGTACGAAGAGCCTCCGAGACTCTATGATCAAGATTATGCCCTATAGACGAGGGGAGGTAAGGAATAGCTAAGTAGCTTTATGCTTGATTCATGTTTTGAATCACTTGTGACACCATCGCCACATGCTTTACAATTAGATACTATTTCACAAGTAATAGACACGGCTTCCGTGGTATTGATGATACCATGACGATGCTTCTATGTTGATTGATAAGACTGTGCCAATTGGTATTCAGTTTTATTTACATCATTGTGTTCTTTTTGTCAAAAATAGGGTTGTGGTTGAAGATGCTCTTGAACCATGAACCATGGTTTCACCGTAAGAGCTTGCAAATGATCAGTGAGCGAAAAGGCTGTGCGGTCACTCGGTCAGGCCAACTCCAACGCATGACCTCAAACAGACGTCTGTTTTGTCCGGATTTCGTCTGTTTGGGGGTGGCAATGGGGCCATGTCCGCCCGGTTTTGGGTTTGCGTCGGCCGGGCGCCCAACGCGGGGCCGCATCTTCGGCCCTATCTCGTCCGCCGAAGGCCAAGTACAACAAAATAAGCATAGCAAAAGAGACAAATTAAACATATGTTCAAAATAGTCTTTTATTACAATCCAATTAAAATTTTAAAAATATCAAATAGTCTTACAAAACCACTCAAAGTCTGTGCACACAAAAAAAGATTAAACTGATAGATTTACTGATTGCCAATGTGATCCCACATGTGCTCAACCAAGTCATCTTGCAGCTATGTATTATTGTTCCGATCACGCAACTCATGATGAAATTGGTCAAACTGTTCAAAGGTTTCAGGAGGTGGGTGCTCAGGCTCAACATTCTCACCCTGGAAATCAAACCCTTGGTCGTAGATACCGCCATCACGCTCATCATCAATGATCATGTTGTGCATGATCACACAAGCAGTCATCATCTCCCAAAGCTTCTGAGTGCTCCATGTCAATGTAGGGTTTCGAACAATACCCCATCGAGACTGAAGCACGCCAAATGCACGCTCCACATCTTTCGTAGCACTCTCTTGCATTTGGACAAACCTCTGTCTCTTCTCTCCTTGCGGATTTGGTATGATCTTCACAAGAGTGGACTATTGGGGATATATACCATCAGTTAGATAATATCCCTTGTTGTAATGGTGGTCATTGATCTCAAAGTTGACCTCCGGGCAATGGCCTTCTGCAAGCCTTGCAAACGCTGGAGAATGCTGAAGAACACTAATATCATTGTGAGAACCAGCCATACCGAAGAAAAAATGTCATATCCACAAATCTTGTGAAGCCACAACTTCAAGTATAACAGTGGCACCTTTCACATGTCTCTTATACTGCCCCTGCCAAGCAAATGGACAATTCTTCCACTTCCAGTGCATAAAATCAATATTACCAAGCATGTCTGGAAAGTCCAGAAAGCCCCTCTCGGCATTAATCATCAACAACCTCTCTGTATCAGCGCCATTTGGTTCTCTCAGGTATTCAGGACCGAACACTGCCACCAAGGCTTTGTAGAAACTATACATTTAGAGGAGACATTTGGACTCACTTATACGCACATACTCATCCGCAAGATCACCGGGAATTCCATATGCAAGCATGTGAATAGCCGCATCGCATTTCTGATAAGAAGAGAAGCCAAGCTTGCCAAGGGCGTCCTCTTTGCATTCAAAGTATGAGTCATATGCAACCACTCCTCGAATACGATTGAACACATGCCTCCTCATTCAGAAGCGGCGAATAAATTGATGCAGTTTGTAGAGTGCGGTTCTCTCAAAGTAACGAAATAGAGGAGGTGGTGCCCTTGCTCCCTATAGCGGTTCAAGGCCGGGGCATGGCCGGGGATTGATCCCTTAAACCGAGGCCGCATCTGTAACACCCCGGATGTAACTTACCCAATATGTACTCCAACTCTTGCCGTTTCCGGCGTTAAGTTATTTTATTTTCTTGGGTTCGGGTCTTTGTCTCCGTGTGTTGTTATCGTTGTCATGCATCTCATATCATGTCATCATGTGCATTGCATTTGCATACGTGTTCATCTCATGCATTCGAGCATTTTCCCCGTTGTCCGTTTTGCATTCCGGCGCTTCGTTCTCCTCCGGTGGTCATTTCTACCTTTCTTTCGTGTGTGGGGATTAAACATTTCCGGATTGGGCCGAGACTTGCCAAGCGGCCTTGGTTTACTACCAGTAGACCGCCTGTCAAGTTTCGTACCATTTGGACTTTGTTTGATGCTCCAACGGTTAACCGAGGGACCAAAAAGGCCTCGTGTGTGTTGTAGCCCAACACCCCTCCAAGTTGGCCCAAAACCCACCAAAAACCTCTCCATCATCTAGAGCGTTTCATCACGATCATGTGGCCGAAAACCGCACCTCATTTGGACACTCCTAGCTCCCTCTATGCCTATATATAGAACCCCCTCCGAAATTCACGGGCGAGACCCTAACTCTCTTCCTCTCCTCGCGACCGGACAAAAATTCCGCCGCCGGACACGTCCGGATCCACCCGCTGCCGCCACTTGTCGCCTTCCAATTCGCCGCCGCCTCCACCTACCGCGCCGGCCGGAGAGCCCACGGGAGGCCCTCCCGGCCCGCGCGCCTCGTCGCCCGGCTGCTTCGCCCGCGTATCCCGCGCCTCTCGCCTCCTCCGCCCGGCGCCACCGCGCCCCTCGCCGGCAGCCGCCGCTCCGCCGCGCCGGCCACCACCTCGCCGCGCCGCCGCGCCGGCCGGTGCATCCTCGCCGGACCTCGCCTCCGCCGCCCCGGCGCCGTCGCGAGCTCCTCCGCCCGACCTCGTCGAGGACCCGGCCGGCGCCTCCTCATCCGCAACTCCGGCGAGCTCGACGAACTAGCCGGGCGACGAGGCGCGCGGGCCGGGAGGGCCTCCCGTGGGCTCTCCGGCCGGCGCGGTAGGTGGAGGCGGCGGCGAATTGGAAGGCGACAAGTGGCGGCAGCGGGTGGATCCGGACGTGTCCGGCGGCGGAATTTTTGTCCGGTCGCGAGGAGAGGAAGAGAGTTAGGGTCTCGCCCGTGAATTTCGGAGGGGGTTCTATATATAGGCATAGAGGGAGCTAGGAGTGTCCAAATGAGGTGCGGTTTTCGGCCACATGATCGTGATCGAACACTCTAGATGATGGAGTAGGTTTAGGTGGGTTTTTGGGCCAAATTGGAAGGGTGTTGGGCTACAACACACACGAGGCCTTTTTGGTCCCTCGGTTAACCGTTGGAGTATCAAACAAAGTCCAAATGGTACGAAACTTGACAGGCGGTCTACTGGTAGTAAACCAAGGCCGCTTGGCAAGTCTCGGCCCAATCCGGAAATGTTTAATCCCCACACACGAAAGAAAGGTAGAAATGACCACCGGAGGAGAACGAAGCGCCGGAATGCAAAACGGACAACGGGGAAAATGCTCGAATGCATGAGATGAACACGTATGCAAATGCAATGCACATGATGACATGATATGAGATGCATGACAACGATAACAACACACGGAGACAAAGACCCGAACCCAAGAAAATAAAATAACTTAACGCCGGAAACGGCAAGAGTTGGAGTACATATTGGGTAAGTTACATCCGGGGTGTTACAGATGCGGCCTCGGTTTAAGGGATCAATCCCCGGCCATGCCCCGGCCTTGAACCGCTATAGGGAGCAAGGGCACCACCTCCTCTATTTCGTTACTTTGAGAGAACCGCACTCTACAAACTGCATCAATTTATTCGCCGCTTCTGAATGAGGAGGCATGTGTTCAATCGTATTCGAGGAGTGGTTGCATATGACTCATACTTTGAATGCAAAGAGGACGCCCTTGGCAAGCTTGGCTTCTCTTCTTAT
>NC_053023.1:479584490-479597035 GCF_003073215.2 Triticum urartu
ACTCTAGGACTATGAAGATACAAGATTGAAACTTCGTCCCGTGTCCGGATGGGACTTTCCTTGGCGTGGAAGGCAAGCTTGGCGATGCGGATATTCAAGATCTCCTACCATTGTAACCGACTCTGTGTAACCCTAACCCTATCCGGTGTCTATATAAACCGGAGGGTTGTAGTCCGTAGGACATCAACTCCATATACAACAATCATACCATAGGCTAGCTTCTAGGGTTTAGCCTCCTTGATCTCGTGGTAGATCTACTCTTGTACTACCCATATCATCAATATTAATCAAGCAGGACGTAGGGTTTTACCTCCATCAAGAGGGCCCGAAACCTGGGTAAAACATCGTGTTCCCTGCCTCCTGTTACCATCCGGCCTAGACGCACAGTTCGGGACCCCCTACCCGAGATCCGCCGGTTTTGACACCGACATTGGTGCTTTCATTGAGAGTTCCTCTGTGTCGTCGCCTTTAGGCCCGATGGCTCCTTTGATCATCAACAACGATGCGGTCCAGGGTGAGACTTTGCTCCCCGGACAGATCTTCGCTCTGCAGGCCAATTCGCTCGGCCACCTGGAGCAGATCGAAAGCTACGCCCCTGGCCATCAAGTTAGGTTTGGAAGCTTAAACTACACGCCTGACATCCGCGGAGACTTGATCTTCGACGGGCTCGAGCCACGGCCAAGCACGCCACACTATCTCGAGGGGCATGATCTAGCTCTGCCCCCGGACAGTGTCCTGGAGGCCGCACACGCATCGGTTCCGACCCCTAACTCGGAGCCTATTGCGCCAATCGAGGATGAGCGGTTGGACGTCACCTCGGGGCTGCGATCCCGAAGCGATCAGCCGAACGCTAGGCCCCGCACTCTGCACCGACCCGTGACTCCCGAGGATCCGGACTCCTCCCCGGACGAACCCCCGCCCCTGCCAATCGATCCGATTGGGCCGCCGATATGAGTCACCGGCCGCAAACATCTTCAGCATTCGCCTTTTGGCGACATCCCGAATTCTCTTAAGTCTCTCTCTTTATAAGGAGAGCCCTGGCCGGACTACGGTCAGCGAGGGTGGGATACGGACGAAGGAAATTCAAAGCCCACCCACCACCCACTTTGTAGCCACTGTCGACGATCTAACCGACATGCTTGACTTCAGCTCCGAAGACATCGACGGCATGGACGACGATGTAGGAGACGAACAGGAACCAGCACCTGTAGGGCGCTGGAAGGCCACCTCGTCATATGACATATATATGGTGGATACTCCAAAAGATGGAGATGGCGATGGAATAGTGGGGGATGACGCCCCCAAGAAACAGCCAAGCGCCAGCGTCAGCGGCGCCGCTCTAAATCCCGCCAAAGCAAAAACGGTGATTCCGGCACGGGAGATAATACTACCCCGGATAGCACCGAAGAACACCCACCTCAGCAAGATTCGGCACAGGAAGATGGAGAAGCCAGCCCTCATGAGAGAGCGGCAGACCGAGAGGTCGAGGATGATAACTATACGCCTCCCTCCGAAGACGAGGCAAGCCTCGATGACGACGAATTCGTCATACCATCAGACCCCGCCGAACAAGAGCGTTTTAAACGCAGGCTTTTAGCCACGGCAAGCAGCCTCAAGAAAAAGCAGCAACAGCTTAGAGCTGCCCAAGATTTGCTAGCTGACAGATGGACTGAAGTCCTTGCGGCCGAAGAGTATGAACTCGAACGCCCCTCCAAGAGTTACCCGAAGCGCAGGCCGCTACCCCGATCAGAGGAGGAAGCACCTACATCACCAGCGCATGACATGGCAGACCGGCCACCTCGTGGCCGCGACAGAGAGGCCTCTCGGCCCTCCACCCAAGCCATGCCCCGACGCCGCTCAACTAAGGCACGGGAAAATGCGCCCGACCTGCGAGACAGACTGGAGGATAAGGCAAGACAAACAAGATCAATCTACGGATCGCACAGGCGCCCTACGGCACGTGACAATGATCTTCACTCAGGATACAACAAATCCGGCCGGGCCGAACACAACAGACATAGCTCTTCGAGCTGCGTCGTGATATAGCCCAGTACAGAGGCGCGCACACCCGCTATGCTTCACGAATGAAGTAATGGATCATAAAATCCCAGAGGGTTTCAAACCCATAAACATCGAATCATACGATGGCACAACAGATCCGGCGGTATGGATCGAGGATTATATCCTTCACATCCACATGGCACGCGGCGATGATCTACACGCCATCAAATACCTCCGCTCAAACTTAAAGGACCGGCCCGGCAATTGGCTTAACAGCTTGCCAGCAGACTCAATCGTTCTTGGGAGGACCTGGAAGCCGCATTCCTCGACAACTTCCAGGGCACTTACGTGCGACCGCCGGATGCCGACGACTTAAGCCACATAATTCAGCAGCCAGAGGAATCGGCCAGACAATTCTGGACACGGTTCCTAACAAAGAAAAACCAAATAGTCACTGTCCGGACGCAGAGGCCCTAGCAGCCTTCAAGCATAACATCCGCGACGAGTTGGCTTGCCCGGCACCTTGGGACAGGAAAAGCGAATCCATGGCAGCCCTCACGACACTCATGACCCGCTTTTGCGCGGGAAGAAGACAGCTGGCTAGCTCGCAGCAACAACTTATCAAAGAACCTGGTAATTCGGATACCAAGGACAAAAGTGGCAGGACACGTCGGAATAAGCAAAAGCGCCGTGTTAACAGCGACAGCAATGAAGACACGACAGTCAATGCCGGATTCAAAGGCTATAAATCCGGTCAGCGGAAAAAGCCAATTCAAAAAGAATACTCAGGGCCCGTCCAGTTTGGACAATACTCGATCGCTTGTGCCAGATACATGGCACCCCCGAAAGGCCAGCCAATCACACTAACAGGGATTGTTGGGTGTTCAAGCAGGCAGGCAAGTTAAGGGCCGAAAACAGAGACAAGGGGCTGCACAGCGACGACGAGGAGCCCAAGCCGCCGAACAACAATGGACAAAGGGCTTTCCCCCACAAGTGCGGACGATGAACATGATATACCCAACCCACATTCCCAAGCGGGAGCGGAAGCGTGCGCTACGGGACGTATACGCGATGGAGCCAGTCGCCCCAAAGTTCAACCCATGGTCCTCCTGCCCGATCACTTTTGATCGAAGGGACCATCCCACTAGCATCCGTCATGGCGGCTTCGCCGCATTGGTTCTCGACCCAATCATCGACGGATTTCATCTCACAAGAGTCCTCATGGACGGCGGCAGTAGCCTGAACCTGCTTATCAGATACAGTGCGGAAAATGGGCATAGATCCCTCAAGGATTAAGCCCACAAGAACGACCTTTAAAGGCGTTATACCAGGTGTAGAAGCCAACTGTACAGGCTCAGTAACACTTGACGTGGTCTTCGGATCCCCGGACAATTTCCGAAGCGAAGAGTTAATCTTGATATAGTCCCGTTTCGCAGTGGCTATCACGCCCTGCTCGGACGAACCGCATTCGCAAAGCTCAATGCGGTGCCGCACTACGCATATCTCAAGCTCAAGATGCCAGGCCCTCGAAGGAGTAATTACGGTCAACGGAAACACCGAACGCTCCCTCCGTACGGAGGAGCATACGGCGGCTCTCGCAGCGGAGGTACAAAGTAGCCTTCTCAAGCAATTCTCCAGTCCGGCCATTAAAAAGCCAGACACTGCCAAGCGCACCCGAAGTAACCTACAGCAGGACCGCCTGGGACACTCTGAGCAAGCGTAGCAATGCGGCCCCAACCCCAGCTTTAGCGACGTAGCGAAACCAGTACCTCGCGTACATAACTACGCCCAATATCTTTTGCTTACCGCACTATTTGTATCGTTCGGCTTTGATAAATAGCCTCTCTATAAACAATGCTTAGCTTCTTGTCTATTTTTTGCATTATCTTCTTTTCACATTTATGTTTATTAAATGACATGATTGCACCCGTACACCATGGTACGGCAAACACGCCAGGGGCTTCAGTACCCCTCATAATGGTGTGAGAAGTCCGTACACTTTCACAAGTGCGGCACCCCGAACTTATAGCACTATATGCATCGGCTCCGAATCATGATTTGGGTCAATAGTTGGGTTTGCCCGGCTCCTATGTTTTGGTGCCTTACGTTCCGCTCTATCGGCTAAGGTAGCACTAGGAGAACCACTTGCGATTGTGCCCCGGTTCAGCTGGGTTAAGCACCTCAGTGGAGAAAGCTAAAACTGACTGTCATGATGTGGCGAGAGACCGGTCGCTGTTCGAGAGGTTTTTCGAGTCCCTAAAGGCTTATGCCGCTTCGAGCGAGGAGCTGGCTTTGTCCGGCCAAGGCGTGGATAGCGCCCCGAACTCGGTCTTCCGAACTAGGGGCTTCGCCGAAATTTAAAATTATAGAGTTCTATGGCTAAGTGAGAGTGTTCAAGCATTATAGTCCGATTGCCTGGTTCGTTGTGCTGAGCGCCTCCCTCGAAGGACCCAACTATGGGAAAAAGAGCGCTCAGGTTTATCCCGAACACCCCAGCACTAGTGGCACGGGGGCAGAAGCCGACGACTGGCCATCTCTCAATTTTTGATAAACGGCCGCACAGAAAGTAATATTTTAAATTCAATAAGCATTGCTTAGCGCATATGAACAAGTTTTCAGCGCACAGGATAAACACGAGCGAGTTCATTCAAATATCACATCCTTGGTACATTCATCCGCCACAAGGCGGGCACCTGCAAGAACATCCTTGTAGTAGTTCTCGGGCTTGCGATGCTCCTTCCCCGGCGGCGGCCCGTCCTTCACAAGCTTCTCACCGTCCAGCTTACCCCAGTGCACCTTTGCACGGGCAAGGGCCCGACGGGCACCTTCGATGCAGACGGAGCGCTTGATGACCTCGAGCCTCGGACAGGCCTCCACCAGCCGCCGCACCAGCCCGAAAGCTCCCAGGCAGGGCCTCTCCGGCCACAGCCGAACTATGAAGCCCTTCATGGCCTGTTCGGCCGCCTTGTGGAGCTCGACCAGCTGTTTCAGCTGGTCGCTCAAGGGCACAGGGTGTCCGGCCTCAGAATACTGAGACCAGAACACCTTCTCCGTCGAGCTGCCCTCTTCAGCTCGGTAGAATGCGGAGGCGTCGGATACGCTGCGGGGAAGATCTGCGAATGCCCCTGGAGAGCTCCGGATTCGGGTAAGTAACAAGTAGTTTACTTTTATATTTCTGCTTTGCATAAGAATGCCTTACCCGCTGCTATCTTCCTCATCTCCTCCAACTCTTGGAGGGCCTTTTGGGCTTCGGCCTTGGCAGACTTGGCAGTCTCAAGGGCCGTCGCGAGCTCGGATGCTTGCGCCTTTGACTCAAGCTCCAAACTCTCATGTTTTTTCATGAGAGCCTAAGCTCTTGCTGCACCTCGCCGACCTGAGCCCCAAGTCTGTCTCGCTCGATGCGCTCTGCGCCGTTTTCTTTTCGGCCTCAGACAGCGCCTGCTTAAGGGTCGCCACTTCAGTCATGGCCCCTACAATAAGCAGTACAATCCTGTTATCTTTTTTGCAATCACGCCTTTCTATAGGCACTTTTTCTGTAAGGTATTTCTTACCTTCTTTCTCCTCGAGCCGCCGCTTGGCAAGGCCGAGCTCTTGCTCGGTCCGCTCGAGGTCCTGCTTCAGGACACCCACCTCCGCAGTCAGTGCGGCGGTGGATAGCAGCGAAGCCTGCATACGCATATTGACTCTTTTTTGTTAGACTCCTGCGAAATTTAATAGATCCTCTATTCGGCTTTTCTTTCCGAACGCCAAACAGAGCATCAGGGGCTACTGTCTATGCGGTAATATTTTTACATATTTTTACTTACCTCGAAGCCTATTAGAAGGCTAGCGCAAGCTTCAGTCAGTCCGCTCTTGGCGGACTGAACCTTCTGGATCACCGTACTCATAATAGTACGGTGCCCCTCGTTGATGGAGGCGCCGTCAAGCACCTCCAGCAGATTATCCGGCACCTCCGGTTGGACGGAGGCCGCCAGCTCAGAAGGATTGCTCCTCTTGGAAGGAGTTCGCCTACCGCGGTCCAGAACTGTGGAAGATTCCAGCGCGGTGTCCGGCACAAAGCCAGACTTGGAGCCCTGGGGGGCCTTATCCCCTTCACTCCTGGAGTCCGGGAGGTTGCCTTGCGGCTCCTCCGGGACCACCTCCTCCTGCCCCGGAGCTTGTCGCGACGCCACTTCGGTGTCGTCTGCAGTGCGGGGGGAGACAGCGGGCGGAACTGAGTTCACGTCCGATGAGTCCAGGGAGCCGCCCGACGATTCGTTGAATTCGGCCCGGGGCGGGCTGCATAATTACATTCGACATTAGGGAAAGCTGTGCAACAAAGGAACATCATGAGTTACTCTGATATCCGAACTTACGATTTCGCCGGACGCTTGGCCCTGTTTGGCCACTCCTCTTCGCCCTCTTCGGCGTCGGGGGAGTAGTCCGGCGGAGGGGTCTTCCTTTTCCTAGACCCCTCGGCCTCCCCCGTTGGGGCGGCCTTCCTCTTCTCTCCTCCCTCCGCTGGGGGGGAGTTTTCTTCTTCCTCCTCCTCGTTTTCACGGGAAGAGGGCGTCTCGGACTCGTCGGATGACGAGTCCGACACCACCACGTTACGGGCCTCTTTCGAGTCCCCGTGGTCTTCTTCTTCTTGGCCTTCTTTTCCGGCACCACATAAGGCGCCGGAGCCAGCAGCTTCACTAGTAAAGCTAGGGCTGGGTCTTCGGGCAGCGGAGCTGGACAGTTAATCGGTCCGGATATCGCCCGCCAAGCCTGTCAAAGGTAAGGGAGTTTAGATCCCGCATAGAGTTAAACTATGAAAAAAGCTGAACATCCTGTAAAAGGTGAAGATAGCTTACCTCGCTAGCATGACGCTGCGAGCTGTATCCGTGGTCCTCGGAAGCGGATGCGGGAGCCTCGGCGCCCTTGAATAGCACCTTCCAGGCATCTTCGTACGTCGTGTCGAAGAGCCTGCTAAGGGTTTGGTGCTGCGCCGGGTCAAACTCCCACAGATTAAAATCCCGTTGTTGGCACGGGAGGATCGGGCGGACAAGCATAACCTGGATTACATTAACAAGCCGGATTGGCTTGTTCACCAGGCACTGGATGCATGTTTGCAATCCGGTCACCTCTTTTTCGTCACCCCACGACAGGCCCGTCTCTTTCCAGGACATAAGCCGCGTGGGGGGTCCGGATCGGAACTCGGGGGCTGCGGTCCATTTCGGATCGCGTGGCTCGGTGATATAAAACCACCCGGATTGCCATCCCTTTAGGGTCTCCACGAAAGAGCCCTCGAACCATAGGACGTTGGCCATCTTGCCCGCCATGGCGCCTCCGCACTCCGCCTGGCTGCCGCGCACCACCTTGGGCTTGACGTTGAAGGTCTTGAGCCAGAGGCCGAAATGAGGGCGGACGCGGAGAAAAGCCTCGCACACGACGATAAACGCCGAGATGTTGAGGATGAAGTTCGGAGCCAGATCGTGGAAATCCAGGCCGTAGTAGAACATGAGCCCCCGGACAAATGGGTGGAGTGGAAAACCCAGTCCGCGGAGGAAGTGGGGAAGAAATACTACCCTCTCATGGGGCTTTGGGTGGGGAGAAGCTGCCCCTTTTCGAGAAGCCGGTGCGCGATGTCCTTAGACAGGTATCCGGCCTTCCTTAGCTTCTTGACTTGGCCCTCCGTGGCGGAGGAGACCATCCACTTGCCTCCCGCTCCGGACATTGCTGGAGAAGGTTGAGGTGGGAAGTACGGGCTTGGGCGCTGGAGCTCGAGTGCACAGGAGATGGATAGGCAAAGGAGGAAGAAGGCGTAGGTAAAAAGGTGGATCCTTATCCCCTTATATGGGCAGATGCGGTTGTGCGTCCCCACCAGCCTAGTAAAACTCGCTTGCCTCCCAAGCGCCGTGATAAATGGCGCGGTTGGGTTACCCACATCTGTATTGATGAGAATCCCATAAAGGGGGTACACGATCTCTGCTTTGACAAAACGTGCCAAGGAAACCGCCTCGCAAAATGTGCTGGGGTGGAAAAGTAAAAAACGATTCGAGTAAAGGACTTGGCCGTAGTGTGATGACGCACTGCGGAATACGTCAGCAGATTTGATTTGTGTTAATATTATTCTCTCTATGGCAATATGTGGAAACTTATTTTGCAGAGCCGGACACCACTCTTGGTGTTTACAATCTTCTATGAAGGACTTGGAGGAGGAACCCGCCTTGCAATGCCGAAGACAATTTGCGCGCCGGACTCGTCGTCATTGAAGCCTGGTTCAGGGGCTACTGAGGGAGTCCTGGATTAGGGGGTGTTCGGGTAGCCGGACTATACCTTCAGCCGGACTCCTGGACTATGAAGATACAAGATTGAAGACTTCGTCCCGTGTCCGGATGGGACTTTCCTTGGCGTGGAAGGCAAGCTTGGCGATGCGGATATTCAAGATCTCCTACCATTGTAACCGACTCTATGTAACCCTAACCCTATCCGATGTCTATATAAACCGGAGGGTTGTAGTCCGTAGGCAATCAACTCCATATACAACAATCATACCATAGGCTAGCTTCTAGGGTTTAGCCTCCTTGATCTCGTGGTAGATCTACTCTTGTACTACCCATATCATCAATATTAATCAAGCAGGCGTAGGGTTTTACCTCCATCAAGAGGGCCCGAACCTGGGTAAAACATCGTGTTCCCTGCCTCCTGTTACCATCCGGCCTAGACGCACAGTTCGGGACCCACTACCCGAGATCCGCCGGTTTTGACACCGACAGCCGGCCCGTTTGACTTGGTCAAAAGGTAATAGGCCGGCCCAGGGAAAGCCTGTTAACGGCATGTTCGTATATCGCCCATTTACGGCCCGCTAACTCCCGGGCCGTTATGGCCTACCGGAATTTAGCCCAGTAGCTTCATTTGGGCCGTCCAATATGATTCCAGCCTGTTGTTACATCCGGCCCATGTATGGCCCATGATGTCTTTCGGCCCATATGAGGCCCTTCGTAACTCTGGGCCCAATAAAAGCCCGAGATGAAACTGGCCCATAATGAACAGTGTATCACTTTATACCCATTAACGGCCCATTACTCCATCGGCCGTTTCCAGACCGTGTTAACTTTCGGCCTTCTAAGGGCCCATTTATTCTTTGGCTCATTTCTAGAATTCTGTTAGTTATGGTCTATTACTGGCCTGTTCCCTTTGTGGGCCAAATTCAGCCCGTGTTTACATTGGGCCCGTTTGTGGCCTATTAACCAGTTAGGCTGCTTTCATAGCATTATCAAATACGGCCTATTAACGGCCCGTTATGGTCCACAAACAGTATGGCCCATGTTTGGCGAAATGATTATACACTCCGTATAAGGCCCATGGATCCTACGGCCCGTAGAAGACCAATGGACCCTACGACCTGTAGAAGGCCCGTAGAAAGTCCATGGACACTATGACCCATAGAAGGCCCATGGATCCTACGGCCCGCAGGAGGCCCATGGTTACAACAGTCCGTGTGTTACCATAATTATTGTGGCCTAGTTACCAAAAATAGGTTATTCTAGCCACTAGAAAAACGCAGAAAAAGAACTGCAGTGATGATGACCCACAAGTGCAGGGCATCTATCGTAGCCTTTTCGATAAGTAAGAGTGTCGAACCCAACGAGGAGCAGAAGGAAATGATAAGCGGTTTTTAGCAAGGTATTCTCTGCAAGCACTGAAATTATCGGTAACAGATAGTTTTGTGATAAGGTAATTTGTAACGAGTAAGAAGTAATAAAAGTTAATAAGGTGCAGCAAGATGGCCCAATCCTTTTTGTAGCAAAGGACAAGCCTGGACAAACTCTTATATGAAGGAAAGCGCTCCCGAGGACACATGGGAATTATCGTCAAGCTAGTTTTCATCACGTTCATATGATTCGCGTTCGGTACTTTGATAATTTGATATGTGGGTGGACCGGTGCTTGGGTGCCTTACTTGGAACAAGCATCCCACTTATGATTAACCTCTATTGCAAGCATCGCAACTACAACAAAAGTATTAAGGTAAACCTAACCATAGCATGAAACATATGGATCCAAATCAGCCCCTTACGAAGCAACGCATAAACTAGGGTTTAAGCTTCTGTCACCTAGCAACCCATCATCTACTTATTAGTTCCCAATGCCTTCCTCTAGGCCCAAATAATGGTGAAGTGTCATGTAGTCGACGTTCACATGACACCACTAGAGGGATGACAACATACATCTCATCAAAATATCGAACGAATACCAAATTCACATGACTACTAATAGCAAGACTTCTCCCATGTCCTCAGGAACAAACATAACTACTCACAAAGCATATTCATGTTCATAATGAGAGGGATATTAATATGCATAATGGATCTGAACATATGATCTTCCACCAAGTAAACCAACTAGCATCAATTACAAGGAGTAATCAACAATACTAGCAACCCACATGTACCAATCTGAGGTTTGGATACAAAGATTGGATACTAGAGATGAACTAGGGTTTCAGATGAGATGGTGCTGGTGAAGATGTTGATGGAGATTGACCCCCTCCCGATGAGAGGATCGTTGGTGATGACGATGGTGATGATTTCCCCCTCCCGGAGGGAAGTTTCCCCAGAACAGCTCCGCCGGAGCCCTAGATTGGTTCCGCCAAGGTTCCGCCTCGTGGCGGAGTTTCGTCCCGATATAGCTTATGATTTTTTTTCCTCGAAAAGACTCCATATAGCCAAAGATGGGCATCAGAGGGCCACCAGGGGGCCCACGAGGCAGGGGCGCCCTAGGGGGTAGGGCGCGCCCCCACCCTCGTGGACGGTGGGTGGCCCCCCTCTGGTACTTCTTTCGCCCAATATTTTTTATATATTCTGAAAATAGATTCTCCGTGAAGTTTCAGGACTTTTGGAGATGTGCAGAATAGGTCTCTAATATTTGCTCCTTTTCCAGCCCAGAATTCCAGCTGTCGGCATTCCCCCTCTTCATGTAAACCTTGTAAAATAAGAGAGAATAGGCATAAGTATTGTGACATAATGTGTAATAACAGCCCATAATGCAATAAATATCGATATAAAAGCATGATGCAAAATGGACGTATCAACTCCCCCAAGCTTAGACCTCGCTTGTCCTCAAGCGAAAGCCGAAATCGAAAAATATGTCCACATGTTTAGAGATAGAGGTGTCGATAAAAATAAAATACGGACATGAGGGCATCATGATCATTCTTAGAAAAGCAACATATATATATATTATTGTCATATGATCTTCTTATGCTAAAGTAACAATTCAATCACAATTTCAAGTATGAATCATAAACTTCATTGAGAAACCTAACAAACTATAATCTCAGTCATTGAGGCAATTGCAATTTATCATAACATAGGAAAGAGTCAATATAAGAGCTTTTCAGCAAGTCCACATACTCAACCATCATTTAGTCTTTCACAATTGCTAACACTCACGCAATATTTATGGTTATGAAGTTTTAATCGGACACAGAGAAAGATAGGGGCTTATAGTTTTGCCTCCCAACCTTTACCTCAAGGGTAATGTCAACAATAATAGTTCATGAAAACTCACATCCAATTAGCTATATATATCAGGATCTTTCCAACACATTGTGCTTGCCAAAGGATAAAATGTAAAAAGGAAAGGTGAAGATCACCATGACTCTTATATTGAAAAAGACAAGAATAAAAGATAGGCCCTTCACAGAGGGAAGCAGAGGTTGTCATGTGCTTTTATGGTTGGATGCACAAAATCTTAATGCGAAAGAATGTCACTTTATATTCCACTTGTGATATGGACCTTTATTATGCAGTCCATCGCTTTTATTTCTTCCACATCACAAGATCGTATAAAGCTTATTTTCTCCACACTAATAAATCATACATATTTAGAGAGCAATTTTTATTGCTTGCAACGATGACAACTTACTTGAAGGATCTTACTCAATCCATAGGTAGATATGGTGGACTCTCATGGCAAAACTAGGTTTAAGGATATTTGGAAGCACAAGTAGTATCTCTACTTGGTGCAAAGAATTGGCTAGCATGAGAGGGAAAGGCAAGCTCAACATGTTGGATGATCCATGACAATATAATTTATCTCAGATGTAAGAAAACATAACCCATTACGTTGTCTTCCTTGTCCAATGTCAACTCTTTAGCATATCATATTTTAATGAGTGCTCACAATCATAAAAGATGTCCAAGATAGTATATTTATATGTGAAGACCTCTCTTTCTTTATTACTTCCTATTAATTGCAACGATGACCAAAACTATGTTTGTCAACTCTCAACAACTTTTATTCATCATACTCTTTATATGTGAGCTCATTACTCTCCATAAGATCCATATGATCTTTTATTTCTTTTATTTCTTCTCTTTTATTCCCTCAAGATCATAGCAAAATAATCAAGCCCTTGACTCAACACTAATCTTTATTTATATACTCACGTCTCGATTACATAGAAGGATCATAAAGAAAAACTCAAAACTAGATCATACTAAAACTTTATTCTACTAGATTAAGATATTACCAAAAGGATCAAACTAAGAAAAATGATAAAGATAAAAGTGATGG
>NC_053023.1:479598035-479609179 GCF_003073215.2 Triticum urartu
TGGAAGGGCATAGTCGTGACTATGCCGATGAGATTTCGGATCTTTCCAATGCTCTTGAGGAAGAGCGTGGTCTTCGTTTGGCTCTTGAGGAGTCACACAATGTTGATCATGCTAAGTTAAAGAAAGATTATGATCATGTCCTCATTGTTTCTCGTGTGCTAAATTCTGAGAAGGCCAAACTCGGGGTTGATCTTGCTAGACTCAACGAGGAGTTTGATATACTTGACAAGGCCCACAAGGCCTTGAAGGGTATTCATGCTAGTCTCAAGGAGTCTCATGATCAACTCCAAGTGAAGCTAACTAAGGAGAAAGCAACTTTTCCTCATATGGTTCTAATTGATAATACAAATGCTACTAACCCGTGTTGTGAGCATATACATCTTGTTGAGGAAAATGCTAAGTTGAAGGAGCAACTTGAGAGAGGTCTTGCGACTTGCATACAAGGCAAGAAGAACCTCAACGATCTCTTGATCAACCAAAAGGGAGGTGTGGCCAAGGAAGGGGTTGGGTACGTGCCCGACTCCAAGAACAAGAAGAAGACTGACAAGACCAAACGACTTCCTCCCCTCATGCAAACCTTTGTGAGGGAGGGAGAGAGTGCCCCCGAGGAGAAGAAGATGAACAATGTCAAGAAGGGCAATGTCACCCCTCTCAACAAAGTCGGCGATTTTAACCCTTCTTATGTGTTATGTCATGCTAGTGATGGGCATGTTTATGCCAAATTTGTTGGTTCTCTTCATGAGTACATTGAATGGTCTATTTGGGTTCCTAAGACCCTTGTTACTAACATCAAAGGACCCATTACAAAATGGGTACCTAAAACCAAGCATTGATCTCTTGTAGGTGTTTGCTTCCGGTGGTGGATCATGGTTGCTCGATAGAGGAGCTACAAATCATATGACCGGAAGCAAGGACTTGGTGGTGGACGTGCACAAAGTTCCATCTATGCCCACCAATGCCGAGTGGGGTGACGCCTCATCTTCTAAGGTATCGGGACTTGGCAAAGTGGTCATCTCTCATGATCTCACGATCGAGAAGGTCATGCTTGTTGAGTCCCTTGCATACAATTTACTTTCCGTTCGTCAACTTGCTATCATGGGCTTTGCCACTTTCTTTGATATCGATATCGTGGCCCTCTTGTGGAGCAAGACTCTTAAAGTACCTTTTGTTGGGCATGTCGAGAACGGTCTCTATGTGATTAACTTTTCGGAGCGACCCACTAAGACCGCGACGTGCCTAATGGCTAAAGTTGATGTGGGATGGCTTTGGCATTGCCGTTTAGCCCATGTCAATATGAGATCTTTGCAAAGTCTCCTCAAGGGGGACCATGTCCGTGGACTAATGAATGTTAGTTTTGCTAAAGATCGTGCTTGCAGTGCCTGTATCGAAGGAAAGCTACATGAGAAGGCTCAGCCTCCCACGACTATCATTTATTCAAAGAGGCCTTTGGAGCTCCTTCACATGGATCTCTTTGGGCCTCCATCCTTCGATAGTCTTGGAGGTAGGAACTATTGCTTGGTGATTGTGGATGACTACTCAAGGTACACGTGGGTGTATTTCTTCAAGAGGAAGAGCGAGACCCAACAAACTGTCATTGACTTTGCAAATGAAGCTCAACGTCAACACAATGCAAAGATCTTGACAATAAGAAGTGACAACGGCACCGAGTTCAAAAACTACACCTTGGATGAGTTTCTTAGTGATGAGGGAATCAAACATCAATATTCCGCACCCTACACCCCTCAACAAAACGGTGTTGCGGAGAGGAAGAACCGGACGTTGATGGATGCGGCAAGGACCATGATGGCGGAGTTCAAGTCTCCGTACAACTTTTGGGCCGAAGCCATCAACACCGCATGTCATGCATCCAATCGGGTCTACCTCCGCAAGGGCTTGAACAAGACTCCATATGAGATACTCACCGGTAACAAGCTCAACCTCAAGTACTTCCGGGTATTCGGGTGTAAGTGTTTCATTCTCAAGAAAGGTGTTCGGTTGTCTAAATTTGAGGCTAGAGCTTATGAGGGCATATTTGTTGGTTATGCTACAAACTCTCATGCTTACCGTGTCCTCAATAAATCCACGGGACTTATTGAGGAGACGTGTAACATGGAGTTTGATAAGAATAACGACTCCCAAGTGGAGCAAAGTAGCACTTGTGATGTAGGTGATGAAATTCCTCCTCAAGCCATAAGAAGAATGGGTGTTGGTTTTATCCTACCCATTGAGTAACCCCTTGTGGCCGAAGGAGAAGGACAATGCTTCACTCAAGTGGAGCCATCACCAACCCAAGGCCCACACGCTTCCGAAGAACAAAGTGAAGGCCCTCAACCTCATGAACAAGACCAAGGGCAAGATCATACTCAAGACGGTGTGGACACACCAAGTGATGCCCAAGGTCAAGTTCTCTCCCCCGAGCAAGTTCAAGATCAAGAACAAGTTCATGACGGCGCACAAGATGATCAAGTAACCGCTCCTCAACTCACCAGCGAGGAGGAATTAGAGCGTCGTGCCGGCAAGGTTGCTTCCAAGCTCTCCACCAAGGATCATCTCATGAGGAATGTGCTTGGAAGCTTAAGAAAGGGGGTAAGCACTCGTAGACAATTAGCAAATTATTGTGAGCATCACGCGTTTGTCTCTTGTGTGGAACCCCACAAGGTCTATGAGGCGCTAGAAGATCCGGATTGGCTCAATGCCATGCATGAAGAACTCAACAACTTCGAGCGCAACAAAGTGTGGAGATTGGTGCCAAGACCAACCGGGAATCACAATGTCATAGGAACCAAGTGGATATTTAAGAACAAGCAATATGCCATGGGATTATCATTCGCAACAAGGCTCGTCTGGTAGCACAAGGCTACTCCCAAGTCGAGGGTATCGACTACGGTGAAACCTTTGCTCCCGTAGCTCGTCTTGAATCCATTAGCATGTTGATTGCATATGCTTCTCATCACAACTTTAAGTTACAACAAATGGATGTGAAGAGTGCTTTTCTTAATGGTCCTATTAATGAATTGGTTTACGTCAAGCAACCCCCGGGGTTCGAGGATCCCTACTTTCCCGATCATGTGTATCAACTCGATAAGGCACTCTATGGCCTTAAACAAGCCCCACGTGCGTGGTATGACCACCTTACCGAGTTGTTACAAGACCGTGGTTTTGAAGTTGGGCTAATCGACCCCACTCTTTTTACTAAGAAGGTCATAGGGGAGTTGTTTGTGTGCCAATTATATGTTGATGATATTATCTTTGGTTCTCCTAACAAAGCTTTCAATGAGGAATTTGCCGCTCTCATGACCTCAAAGTTCGAGATGTCCTCCATGGGAGAGTTGAAGTTCTTTCTAGGGTTCGAAGTGAAGCAAAGAAGAGAAGGAACCTTCATCAATCAATCCAAATACACTCAAGACATGCTCAAGAGATTCAAGCTAAGTGACGTCAAGCCGGCTTCCACTCCAATGCCCACCAAGTGCCAACTTGACTTAGATCCCAATGGTAAAGTGGTGGATCAAAAGGTATATCGTTCCATGATTGGATCCTTGCTTTACCTTTGTGCATCTAGACCGGACATCATGTTGAGTGTGGGAATTTCTACACGGTTTCAAGCCGCACCTAAGGAAAGTCACTATGTGGCGGTCAAACGAATCTTTCGATATTTGGCTCATACCCCAAACTTTGGCTTATGGTACCCAAGAGGATCAAACTTCAAGCTTGTAGGGTACTCGGATTCCGATTGGGCGGGAGACAAAGTGGATAGGAAGTCCACTTCCGGAGGGTGCCAATTCCTTGGTTGCTCTTTGGTAAGTTGGTCTTCCAAAAAGAAAAGTTGTGTGTCTCTCTCGTCCACCGAAGTGGAGTATGTGGCGGCCGGTAGTTGTTGTGCACAACTCTTATGGATGAGGCAAACTTTAAAGGATTACGGTGTCACTTGTGACAAAGTGCCCCTTTGGTGTGACAATGAAAGTGCCATCAAGATCTCTCTCAACCCGGTGCAACACTTCAAGACGAAGCATATTGAGATCCGATATCACTTCATCCGGGATCACATTAGGCGAGGAGAGATCGAGCTCAACTACGTCAACACTCATGATAACCTTGCAGATATCTTCACGAAGCCCTTGGATGAAGCAAGATTTCGCGAGTTAAGGCATGAGCTAAATATCATCGATTCGAGAAATGTTGCTTGAACCCTTGCACACCCCACCATACTCAACGTGTTGTCCTATTTAGATGTAGGCATGGACATAGGGGGAGTGATGTTCTCTCAATGAACTCTCCCTCCCCCCATTATGCATAAATCTATCAAGTCTTTCACATTAGCCATGTTTGATGGTACTTGTGCTTCAAAGATGAGTTTTGGTCATGGACCCAAGGATAATTCTTCGCGGTGCCATACCAATTGACTCAAACATAGGTGGCTACGGCCACCGCCCTCTCTTTTGGAGAGGTGGTGTCTCGTGGTTGGTTCGTTTGTCGTGTGCCTTTCTAGTTTTGTGTGTTGCCTGGTCTTGTGGTGTCATGTTGGCTCGGAGTGTTTTGTGCAAAGATCCAGTTTTTTGTGTGCTCGAAACGTGCATCTTCTTGAGCTCACGGTACTACCATGTTGGCCGCGGTACTACCGCTTTGGGAGGCACGGTACTACCGCGCCACAGCACGGTACTACCGCTCTGGTGCGATACTTCGGAAGTACCGCGCTGGGCGGTACTACCGTGTCTGGGCACGGTACTACCGCGCCGTCGAGGGCGCGTGGGGGTTATGACTCGGGTAGGGGAGTTCCAACTCCCCATACCCATTCATTTGTCCCTCTCTCCACGTCTCTCTCTCTCTCAAGAACGGCGCCGGAGGCCCTCGCCGGATCTCCGTCTCCGGCCACTCTCCTCGGATTCCGACTGGTGGGATCGTTCCCCACCACTTCCTCTTGCCATGGACCAAGGTTTTTCCCCAAATCCCTCTTTTTCTTGGCTGTTCTCTTGCTTCTAGGTTTTTGGGGAGAAACTTGTCGTTCTTGAGATTTTAGGCCAAATCTGTGCAAGAGTAGGATGTAGGAGAGTCGTGATGCGTAGGAAACATACTTGATATGATGTCTTGTGGTAGCTTTGTCCAACCATAGTACCGTCGTGGTTTCACGGGCTTTTTCAGATTTGAACCCGTTCAGATCTGACGCGGTGCGGTACTACCGTGCCTAATGTGCGGTACTACCGCTCTTGCGGTACTACCGCCCGTCAGGTGCGGTACTACCGTACAGTGCGGTACTACCGCTCTGCAGACGCGGTACTACCGCGCCGGCCGCGGCGCTAAGGTCGTACTACCGCTCCTACACCCGGTACTACCGTGATCTTGCACGGTACTACCGCGTCTAAGAGCCGTACTACTATCTTAGCTCCGCAGCACTTGGCAGTACTACCGTAGGGATCAAATCTCTCTCTAGGCATTTATCATGTGTGCTTTCTACTTGTTTCACTTACGTTGTTGTGGTCTTTGCATTAATCTCTCTTGGCTGTTGTGGGTGTTTTTTGCGTTCTGTGTCTCAGGTGGTGGCTCTCGCCGTTCCAATCCCAGTCGTGACACTGGCTCCAAGCGTCTGCGCAACCCCCAAGATGAAGCCCCAGAGGTCTCCAATGCCCCCAAGAGCAATGTCAAGACCACTGCTAGCAAGCAAAAGGAACCTGCTAAGGGCATGGACGAGATTTTAATTACTGAGTATGTCGAGCGCCGGAAGATCAATCCCTATGTGAATCCTCGGGCTATCCTCAGAGGCACCGAGTTGTTCTGGACCAAGCAACAGGCTCTCATCTATCTGGATGTGATCAAGAACAAGCAGAATACCTACGTGGATGTCAAGTGGATAGACATGCATCACCTGCGGAAGGACAAGTTTCGTGACTATTTTGGAGAGGCTCTGGACTTGGTGGAGCAGTTTGATATTGAGCCGGTGATCTCCTTTCACCTTGACTATGACCCTGAGCTCATCTGTCAGTTCTTTGCCTCAGTGTACTTTCATCCCGGGGAGGAGCGGAGGATGACCTGGATGACCAATGGCCATCAGCTGTCTGCTACATGGAAAGAGTTCATGGATCTGCTGCACATTCCTGATGACGGGCTTCACACCCCCGTTGGCGTTCGCCCCCATGCCAACTCTGAGTCTGCCAACAAGAACCTGCTTCAGCCCTTCCTTGTTGAGAAGGTACTCCCCAATGGCAAGTCATCTTGGCTATTAAACTCCTTTCTGGATATCATGCATCGCATCTTCCGCAACACTCTGTTCCCACGCATTGGTGACAAGGACAAGGTACATGCATATCTAGTGGACATGTTGCTCTTGTGTGCAGAGGCACGTTCTTCTCAGACTCAGCCACTTGATGTCTCACACATCATGTGGTGTGAGCTTCGGTTTGCGGTGTTCACTCGCAAGGTACCTATCTATGGACCGTACCTGTTTCTGCTGCTCTCCACCACTTGGGAGAAGATGTACCCAGGTGATGAGTTCCTTGCTCCAGACTGGATTTGCCATGAGTCCATCAGCCTCCGCGTCAAGCCCAACTGGGCCAACACCACTACCCGTGCTGAGGCCTCTTCTGCTAGGAGGGCTGCTGGTGAGGTGGAGGCTGCTGCTGCTAAGAATGTTGCTGAGGACCGTGCTGCTAGGTCCACCACTTCTTCCTCTGAGCCGTCATGGGCCAAGAAGCTAAAGGACAAGATGAAGACTCTCTTCTGCATGCAGGCGAAGGGACAGTACAGGGCTCACGTGGCTGACAAGGAGAGTCGCCGCCGTGACAAGAAGGTTATGAGGCTCTTTGGAGAGGATGTGTCTGGCGGGTCTGAGGACGTCATCACACCTGAGGCTGCCTGGATGTCAAAGCAGGGATACAAGTGGACCAGTTCAGAGGATGACCTCGAGGAGACTATCCCCGCTGCTGAGTCTGACGAGGAGCACGAGGAGCAGTGGGACGACTTCTCTGCCTGAGCCACCCCGTGTGTGTAGGTGTCCTCTCTGCCTTTTTGGCGTCTCGATGCCAAAGGGGGAGAGAGTGTAGGGATTTGCATTGTGTCGTGCTTGGTGTGTTTGTCTGCTTTGTCGTTTGGACCTCGTTTGCCTCGTTTGCTTTTGTTTGGTTTGTGCCTTCGAGACCTATCCTACATATGGTATAAGTCATATGCACTCTATCTATCTTAGTTAACTTATGTTTGTACTATCTTGTCTAGTGATAGATATGCCTTGTCTCTATAATATAGGGGGAGCTCTGTTCCTCGTATTCGCATGCCATGCAGTTCATAGCACTCATCTAGGTGGCACACATCTAGGGGGGGCCCGTCTATATTATAGAGAAGAGGGGTTTGCATTTACTTAATAATATTTTCTTTGTGCAAATCCCGTTTTGTCATCAATCCACCAAAAAGGGGGAGATTGTAAGGACATATTTATCCCTAAGTGTTTTGGTGATTGATGACAACGCATTTGCGGACTAATCGTGTGCCATGAGTATTCCAGACACTTCTTTGCTAGGCACAAGACGATTGGGTGCCCCTCGAAGACTGACGAAGACGGCGTCTTTTCTACGTTTCTTTTTGGTGGATTTGAGTCGTAGGAAAGCCGTACTATTAAGAGGGGGTCCGCGTTGGAAAGGTTTGGGTGGAATCATCACGTACATGTCTCCTTCATATCCCCTCCTTCTTCCTTGGAGCTTCCTCCGTTTTCTTGCCTCCCTTGTCTGGCTGCCGTTGTTGGTTGCGGTAGTACTGCTCCTGGGTCAACGGTAGTACCGTAGGCATCCGCGGTAGTACCGCGCGGTGGCGCGGTAGTACCGCACGTGCCCACGGTAGTACCGCTCCCCTGGAGCCGCACTACCGCTGCCCACCAGGCTAGTGCCGCCCCTTTGCGGTAGTAGGAGCGAATGTAATTTTTTACATCCGCACCTACCGCGGTAGTACCGCTTTCACCGTGCGGTAGTACCGCGCTATGCGGTCAGGCAGTAGTACCGCCCTCAGTACTACTGTGTCGGGTTTTTGCTACTTCCGTTTCTTTGCGGAAGTAGGCACGGAAGTTTCCCTTCTCCCCTGTCTGGGACTTTTGCCTCGCGGTAGTACCGCATGGCGGGTGCGGTAGTACCGCGCGTGCGGAAGTTCCGCCCCCAGCTTCTGTGCGTCTGTTTATCGGTTCTGTGCTGGGGTTGCGGCAGTACCGTGGGTTGGTACGGTAGTACCGCACAGCCGTGCGGTAGTACCGCTTGGCTGCAAGCAGTAGTACCGCGCGGCCTTGCGGTAGTACCGCTGGCCGGGCGCGGTAGTACCGTTGGCCGCGGGCTGGTTGGTGGGTAACGGTTGGATCTTTTCCACACACTATATAAGGGGTCCCCTTCTTCCCCGTTGACTTACCTCTTCCACCATTAAGCTCCATTATTGCTCCAAGCTCCATTTTCGCTCGATCTCACTCCCTAGCCAACCAAACTTGTTGATTTGCTCGGGAGTGGTTGAGAAGGCCCCGATCTACACTTCCACCAAGAGATATTTGATTCCCCCCACTAATCCCTTGCGGATCTTGTTACTCTTGGGTGTTTGAGCATCCTAGACGGTTGAGGTCACCGCGAAGCCATAGTCCATTGTGGTGAAGCTTCGTGGTGTCGTTGGGAGCCTCCAATTGAGTTGTGGAGATTGCCCCAACCTCATTTGTAAAGGTTCGGTCGCTGCCTCCAAGGGCACAAATAGTGGAATCACGGCATCTCGCATTGTGTGAGGGCGTGAGGAGATTACGGTGGCCCTAGTGGCTTCTTGGGGAGCATTGTGCCTCCACACCGCTCCAACGGAGACGTACTTCCTCTCAAAGGGAAGGAACTTCGGCAACACATCCTCGTCTCCACCGTCTCCACTCTTGGTTATCTCGTGCCTTTACTTGTGGAAGCTTATTTGGTTCATATATCTTGCTTGCTTGTGTTCCTATCCGTATTGCATCATATAGGTTGCTCACCTAGTTGCATATCTAGACAACCTACTTTGATGCAAAGTTTAAATTGCTAAATAAAAGCTAAAAATTGTTGGTTGCCTATTCACCCCCCCTCTAGTCAACCATATCGATCCTTTCAATTGGTATCAGAGCCTCGTCTCTTTATGAAGGACTTTACCGTCCAAAGAGTATGGTTGATACCGTAGACGGTGTGGAGGAACACTCCGGTGTGAATCCTATCTCGTCTACGGGCTATGGGGGAACCTCGGTCTCTCGTGAGGAGTTCAATGTGGCCTTGGAGACATTGAAAACCTCCATGACGACCGAAGTTGAGAGCATGTTTACTAAATTTCTTGAGGGGCTTAAACTATCCACCGCACCGTTGAAAGTGGGTGATCCCGCCAACAAGGTGACGGATGCTATCCCCGACAAGGGGGAAGCTAGTAGTGAAAAGGCTCCTTCTTCTAGTGGTAAGAATGGCACCGGCATCTTTGCCCATGTGGAACCACCACTTGTTTATCGTGGACCGATTCCTTCCACTCATATGAATCATGCCGGTCCTCCTCCTAAGATTGTGAAAAATGAGGACTTTGATTCTTGGGTTTACTGCTTTAAACGTCATTTAAATCGTGTGAACACTAACCTTTGGAGAATCATTGAAGAAGGTTTTTATTCGCATGATCCAAGCAACTTCACTCCTCGAGAAGCCGCGGATAATCAATTCAATGAGAATGCTCTCTTCATCATTCAAGATGCAATTCCACCCGAAGACCTACCTCATCTTCGTCCCTTCGCCTTGGCCAAAGATGCATGGCATTGTGTTGTCTCTCTCTACCGGGGAAGCGCAAGCATTGAACGCTCCAATTATGAAGTGGTACAAGATGAGGCCGATGAGTTTGCAATCAAAGAAGATGAAGAACCTCATGAGCTTTATCAGAGAGTGACCAAACTCGTGGTCTCACTACGAGATCACGGGAGCAAGGACACGGATGACAATTGGATCAAGCGCAAATTCCTCAAGGCAATGATGCCCTATCACAAGGCCATGTCCTCCGTCATTCGTCAAAGACCGGACTTCCACATTTTGACCTCAAGCGAAGTGTTGGATGAGTTTGTGGCCATGAACATTTTGGACAAGACCGGCGACAATGCGGTGCTCCATTCTCAACGGGCAAAGAAGCCTAACCTTGCATTGAAGGCCAAGCTCACCGTGGAAGAAGAAGAGGAGGAAGAAGAGGAGAGCAACCCCGAAGATACGAAGTATACATATCATGAACACATGGCACTTGCTTCAAGGCAATTTTGGAGCAAAAAAACTCGAGGCCAAACTTTAGCAAAAGCAACTCGAGTGGCACAAGGGGCAAGCAACGTGTAAGGACTTGCTACAATTGCGGCAACGTGAGTCATTTCGTTGCAGAATGCCCGTATGAGAAGAGGGAAGACAATGGTGGCAAGCTCATCCAAAAGGACAAGGCCAAGTCGTTCCCCAACAAGAACAACTTCACCAAGAAGACTCCTCCCAAGGCTTTGGTTGTGCAAGAAGAGTACAATGAGGATGATGACGATGATGAAGATGGTGAGTCGGTTGCCATGGCCTCTGTTGCCATTGCAACAACGTCACGAGTGTCTCTCTTCGACTCACCCAACGAGAGCATCACCGCCAAGTGCCTCATGGCTAAAGCCACCAACAAGGTAACCTCCAACATCAAAACTACCATCATTAATCATCCTTCCCCGACAGATAGCATTAATGAACTTGAGGGAGCTAATGTGGAGGCTAATGAGTTTGAGGCCTTTATGGGCAAACTCAAGGGAAAATCCAAGAAGCACTTTGTTACTCTCTTGGAACAACTTGGTGAAGCCAATTACATGATCGAGGCTCACGAAGACAGCATCTCTAAGATGGAAGGGCATAGTCGTGACTATGCCGATGAGATTTCGGATCTTTCCAATGCTCTTGAGGAAGAGCGTGGTCTTCGTTTGGCTCTTGAGGAGTCACACAATGTTGATCATGCTAAGTTAAAGAAAGATTATGATCATGTCCTCATTGTTTCTCGTGTGCTAAATTCTGAGAAGGCCAAACTCGGGGTTGATCTTGCTAGACTCAACGAGGAGTTTGATATACTTGACAAGGCCCACAAGGCCTTGAAGGGTATTCATGCTAGTCTCAAGGAGTCTCATGATCAACTCCAAGTGAAGCTAACTAAGG
>NC_053023.1:479610179-479633277 GCF_003073215.2 Triticum urartu
GAATTCCATATGAATTAGCAAATGGGCAGTAAATTATAAAAATAATAGCAAATGGGTTGTATACGCCACAGATTTCGAGGCTGACTTGTTTATGCAAGGCTTTGTGAGTCAACACACGATTCTACCAGTAGTGATTGTTAGGTATCCATCCAACGGCCGACATGCTTCTTCAATCTATGATCTTCCTGCTCTAGCCGCCTAAACTAGTGCTGGCGGGACTGCCTGCTCCCTCCTCTTCTGGCCGGCTATGATGTCATGCAGGCTTCACCGGCCCACCCTACTCCCTCCGCTGGCCTGGCCATCCCTCTACCCACCCGCACCTCATGTTATTCTCTGGTGACGGCAGCCTCACGCCGCAGCCGAACCAGTCAATTTTCATACTCTCCTCAGCATGGGCATCCACTGTTGTGTCTTCGTCGGCTCCAGGTCGTTCCATTCCTAGGCCTCACCGTCGTCCACCGCGTTGGTGCTCTAGGCGCGGCATGCTCAACATTCAACAAACGACAGCCATCAGAATAGGGATGTACGTCGAGAGGCTGACAGTAGGGACCCCCATGGTCCATGGCCACACGCAAGCAACCGCCTCCTTATTACGCGAAAAAATGATTCCTCCCACTGACATTTTGGGCGCGCCGGTTCGGAGGCTGACCTATGGGCCTACTAAGTTGACGCGTACGCAGGGCTTTGTCAACTTAGTCAACAAATAATTCTAGCAGCAATGACTGTTGGATTTTAATCGAACGATCCTTGTGCTTCTTCAGTCGCTGCTCTTCTTGCACCAGCCACCCAAAGCAGCATCGACGAGACCGCTGTGCTGCCGCGCAGGCCTCACCGCCCCACCCTACTCCCACCGCTGGCTAGGCCATCCCTCTACTATCTACTCACCACAACCCGTGTTATTCTGCGACGACGGCAGCCTCACACCGCAGCCGAACCAGTCAACCCTCATAATCCTCTCCGCGTGGGCATCCACTACCGCGTCTTCCCCGACTCCACGTCTTCCCCTTCCAGGCCTCACTATCGTCCATCGACTTGGTGCTCTCGACGCGACTTGGTCAACGTGGTCAAGGAACGACTTCCATCGGAAGAGGACTGTACGTGGAGAGGCTGATAGCTGGGTTCACGGCCGCAGCAAGGAAGTTGTAACACCCTCGATGCGATTATATCTCCCACGTGTCGAGGCACGACTTAGAGGCATAATCGCATTGAAGGCATATGTCGCAAGTGAGGTAATCTTCACACAACCCATGTAATATAATAAGGGAAAGAGGTTACATAGTTGGCTTACACTCGCCACTTCACACAATTACATGAATAGAGCATTACAACAACCAAATACAATCAGGGCCCGACTACAGAGCCAAAATAAAAGAAGAACCCCAAATGCGACAAAGGTCCCGATCGACCCCAACTGGGCTCCACTACTGATCAACTAGAACGAAACAACACAAAGGACAAGATCTTCATCGAGCTCCTCCTGAGCTTGGTTGCGTCATCTGCACGGACTCATCGGCACCTGCAAGCTGGTTTTGGGAGTATCTGTGAGCCACAGGGACTCAGCAATCTCGCACCCTCGCGATCAAGACTATTTAAGCTTATGGGTAAGGTAAAGGTATGAGGTGGAGCTGCAGCAAGCGACTAGCATATATGGTGGCTAACATACGCAAATGAGAGCGAGAAGAGAAGGCAAAGCACGGTCGATAAAAGTATGATCAAGAAGTGATCCTGGACTACCTACGTCAAGCATAACTCCAACAACCGTGTTCACTTCCCGGACACCGCCGGAAAGAGACCATCACGGTTACACACGCTGTTGATTCATTTTAATTAAGGTCGACTTCAGGTTTTCTACAACCGGACGTTAACAAATTCCCATCTGCCCATAACCGCGGGCATGGCTTTCGAAAGTTCAAATCCCTGCAGGGGTGTCCCAACTTAGCCCATGACAAGCTCTCACGGTCAACGAAGGAATAGACCTCCACCCGAGACGTTCCGATCAGACTCGGTATCCCGGTACAACAAGACATTTCGACAGGGTAAAACTAAACCAGCAACACCGCCCGAATGTGCCGACAAATCCCGATAGGAGCTGCACATATCTCTTTCTCAGGGCACACTCAGATTGTCTTAGGTACGGGTAGGCCAGCCCAGAGTTGCCCCTGGTGGTCACCGGTAGCTGACAGTTGGACCAACACTCAGAGGAGCACTGGCCCGGGGGGGGGGTTAAAATAATGATGACCCTTGAGTCCGCGAAACCCAAGGGAAAAAGAGGCTAGGTGGCGAATGGTAAACCAAATGTTGGGCATTGCTGGAAGAGCTTTACTTAAGGCGAACTGTCAAGGGGTTCCCATTATAGCCCAACCGCGTAAGGGACGCAAAATCCGGGAACATAACACCGATATGACGGAAACTAGGGCGGCAAGAGTGGAACAAAACACCAGGCATAAGGCCGAGCCTTCCACCCTTTACCAAGTATATAGATGCATTAATTAAATCAGATATATAGTGATATCCCAACAAGTAAATAAATATTCCAACAAGGAACAACATCTCCATGTTCCAACAAGGAACAAACTTCAATCTGCACCTGCAACTAACAACGCTATAAGAGGGGCTGAGCAAAGCGGTAACATAGCCAAACAACGGTTTGCTAGGACATGGTGGGTTAGGGGTTTGACATGGCAATTTGGGAGGCTGACAAGCAAAAGGTAGGCATCGTAGCATTGGCATAGCAAAAGAGCGAGCAAACTAGCATAGAAAAGATAGTAGTGATTTCGAGGGTATGATCATCTTGCCTGAAATCCCGCAAGGAAGAGGAACGAGTCCATGAAGAAGACAAACGGTCGTAGTCGAACGAATCCTCACAACACGACGTTATCGGAACCAACCCGAAGAAGCAACACCGGAAAGAAGCAAACGACATAGTAAACAACCACGACATAGACATGGCATGATGCACAAACAATTATGATGCATGTCCGGTTTAATGAGGCATGGCATGGCAAAATGCACAAGCAATCCTACAAATTAAGTGGAGCTCAATATGCAACGAGTTGCATCTTGACGGAGCACCACATCAATTATTGCGTTCGATCTCGTTTATGTACCCAACCATATTAAATGTTGTTAAACATGGCAAGAGGGGAAACAAATGAAAACTACCTATCTAGTCAAGGTTAAATGAGGCCGGAAGCAATGAACAACAATTCCGGTAAATCCCCATATGCATTAGCAATTTAATGCAACAACAATTTTAAGCATTTTAATTATTGTTATCATGATGCGGATGACATGAACAAGTTTATGCAAGTTTTTTTAAGAAAATGTTGATAAGAGCATTATGAAGCATTTGTCACCGTGGTGGAAAGAAAAGGGGTGCCACGGCAACGAATCCGAAAATGATGCCACGGCAACATATCGGTTCCGGTAACTCGATTGAGATCCCGGTGCAAAAGAAAATGCGACGGGAGCGTGACATGCGATAGAATGTGGGGTGCTCTCGAATACCGAGTTCCCACATGTCGGTGGCAAGGCAAAAGAGGGGCGACGTTATCGAACAAGGGTGCATCTCATACAACATGCATTCATTTACGGGCATCGTCTCGGGGTTATACCTTCGAAGCGTGTGTTATCGGAACGGATCGAGTTCGGCGGTAGGGGTACACGTGTCGAAGGGGAAGTAGTTGTTCACGGGGTCGTCGTGGGAAGTAGGGGTACATGACGACGTAGAGGTACTCGCGACGGTAGTTGTTCACGTTCACGTTACACGGGTCTTCGGTGACGGTCATCATACATGGTTCGGAGTGGTACTTGCGACGGTAGTGGTACACGTTTCGTAGACGTTCGAGCCATATCGGTAGCGGTACTTGACGAATCCCGAAATGGACTTGGCGTCTTCGTGCGTAGGGGTACTTGGCGTTCTTATCGGTTCCAAAGACGGCGGTAGATGAACATGATGCATCATCGTGGTACTTGTTGGCCTCGGTCGAGGCGGCAAAACATAGTCGAACTTGAGGTGGCCTTGGTGATTCCAAAAATGCTCCTGCTCGAGGAGGTCTCTGACTTGGTCTTCGCCGGTCGTGGTACTTGGCGAAAGGAACCCACGAAGGCGTCCTTGACGTCCCTGGTTACCGGGTCTTGGCAGTGACAAGAGGGGAAAACAAGGCCAATCGGGCAGCAAGGGGGGGTGGAGATCTCGTGGAAGCTGGCCGTGAAGGAGCCGCTCGAGGCAGCAGGAGAAGATGGCCGGGGCGGGCGTCGAGCTTGAAGGCCGGTGGTGCAGAGGCGAAGCAGAGGATGGAGCAAGGGCAGAGCGACGCTCGATGGCAGGAAGTGGAGAAGATGGTGCGGCGGCGGGGCGAGGAACGCAGGGGCCACGGGACGCTGCGCGCCTGCGGGAGCGAAGCGATGGTCGTGCGCGCGCGTGGAGAGGCTCGGGGTCGCGCGCGGGGTGGCCCTCCTGGTGGTCGCCGATGGCGGCGGGTGGCGACGGGGCTCCGGCCTGGTTCTCTGCTCCGGCGAGGGCGGAGCGCGGGTCTCGCACTGGAGGCGCGCGGATCGGGAGCAAGGGGATCGGGCGCGATGCGGGTGTATGAGTGGCAGCGGTGTGGGAGGACGAGAGGGGGAGGATGAGCGAGGGAGATGGGATCGGGCTCCTCGTCCCTGAGTGGCGGCGCGAGGGAGAGAAAACGAGGGGGATCAAGGGACTGGCTAGGTTTAGCAGCGGGATTGGTGGGCCTCGGTGATGGATGGGCCGGCGAGAGGCCCAGCTGGGCTGGACTCTCTTCTCCCTCTCCCCTATTTCCTTTTCTCTAAATAACAGAGAAATAAAGAGAAAGAAAAGAGAGAAGAGAAGGTTAGAGGAGGAATTTGGGCAGGAGGACAACTTTTCCAGAGTCATAAAAATATGAGGAATTTGACAAAAATGGCCTGACAATTTTTGGAGGAAGTAAAATCCACACACGTTGGATTTAACTCGGTAAGTTCGAATTTCGAAACTCATTCAAATGAACTCCAAATGGGTTGAAATATATGTGATTTATGGGCAGATTTGGGACATTTATGGGTAAAGTAAAATTGCCACTCAATTTTAACTAAAAGGCCCCAAAGGAAGAAGGGGAAGTTGAGAAGGATAAAAGGAAAATTGAAGAACGGTGCATATGTGTTTGTGGGTGATTCCAAGCCAATGGAATGGTTTAATATAGCTCCCTAAATATCGGGAGGGTATGTTATAAAGAGAAGTCATCCTTCCCTCGATTTAAATGGATCGAAGATCCATACGATTTATTTAGTTGAGATGCAAAAGGTTTATGAGATGATGGCATGATGACATGATGCAATGCACATGATGCAAAGATTAAATGCAACGGACCAAACAAACTCACATGACGAAAAACCCGGAAACCCTGGAAGGCATCTGAAACTCCGGTCTTGGGGTGTTACAGAAGTGCAACCTTATTACGCATAAAATAATTATTCCTACATCTGATAGCGAGGACCCACCGAAAGGGACTTTGTATTTTGCGAAAAAATGTTTCCCCCTGACAGCTGGGACCTTCTAGCTACATCTTCGCACGCAAGGATGTGCGTCCATATTACGGGCAAACAAATGATTCTCCCCCTGACCGCTGGGACCCACCACCCATAACTTCACACGTAAGGAAGTGCCTCCTTATCCTCCTTGACAGTAGGGACCCACCTGGTCGAAGCGTACGTAGCGTTGTCATTCTAGCCGCGAACGTGTATGTACATACTGGTCGATCAGTCTCTCTGCAACGATGAACCGTGGCTGAGCAAGCAACGACACGTGTAGTAGTAGATCCCCCGACGTAGCAGTTCAGGCAATCCAGTCAAAACCGTGTACATGTACGTACATCCAGATGCCAAAAAATACGGCCACGTACGTACATACGGGCGGGGTCTCGAACGCCTACTCGCACATTTGTATGATTAGGGCTCGTGTACATGGAGATGCAACAGACGGCAGCAATGGCGTCCTGTTCATCAGAAGCCAACCGGCTGGGTCAGAACGGAGAAACTGTGTCGTGTTCATGGGGAGGCAACGAAATGCGTCGTGTTCATCAGGAGGCAACGGAATAAGTCATGTTCATCGGGAGCCAACTGGCTTGGACGGAACAGTCGAAACGAGGTCTGGCGTACCGCAAAACGGAGGAAACGGGCCTTCTGTTTGATCGCGTACGGTTGAAACAGAGTCATGTTCATCGGGAAGGGTCTGGCGTACCGCAGAACAGAGGTAACGGCCTTCTGTTCGACCGCCTACGGTCGAAACGGGATCCTGTTCACCGGGAGGGGTCTGGCATACCGCAAAACGGAGGAAACAGACTTCTCTTCGACCTCCTACGATCAAAACAGGGTCCTGTTGATCGGGAGGGGTGTGGTGTACCGCAAAACAGAGGAAACGGACTTCTGTTCGACCTCCTATGGTCGAAACGGGGGTCCTATTCATCGGGAGGGGTGTGGCGTACCGCAAAATGGGACTCCACGGGCTATTGTTCATCCACCGTCTACTGCCCCGCTCCAGCCTCCACGAGCTACTGTCCATCCATCGTCGACCTCCTCCAGCCTCCACCTGCGACTGTTCATCCACAACGTCTCCCTCCTGCCTCCACGGGCTCCTGTTCATCCAGCCTCCACCGACTACTGTTCAACCAGCCCTCCATGGGCTACTATTCATCCAGTCCTCCACCAGCTACTGTTCAACCAGCCCTCCACCGGCTACTGTTCAACCAGCCCTCCACGGGGTCCTGTCCATCCACCCCCAACCAGCTCGATCGGGGTCCTGTTCATCCAGCGGCAACGGCATCCAGCTACTACCACGGGGTCCTGTTCATCCACCCCCACTGGGAACTATTAATCCAACCCCTAACAACGCTCACTGTTCATCAAGAGGCAGCAGGTTCGATCAACTTCAGTTAGCAGCAGTAGCGAAGGAATCGCTCGATCAGGTTCAGTTAACATCCAGGGATCGATCGATCGCTCGGGTTCAGTAACGCGTAGCCAGTGCAATCGCTCGGGTGCGAACACCTCGCTCGGGTTCAGTTAGAGCCCAACGCCTCGCACCCATGCGTGTACGTGTACGAGAGAAATGCGCAATCCCTCCGTGCATCGCTCGGCCCCAACCACCCACTCTAACCGGGAACTCCCCGATATTTTCCTCGCCCTCGCTTCTACCACGGTTTTTTCCGTCATGGACGACCCAAAGAATGTCATGCAGCTATGTCTCCAGCCCGCCCAGGACGAAAAGCCCATTTTTTGTCATGATTTTTTGTCATAGAAGTAGGAGCCCATCACATCTATCATGATACCGGGTTTTGTCACAATTATCGTCATAGAAGTGTCATAAGCATGACAGGAAAAAAATTCGTTCAGCCCAAAATGTCACGGATGTGTCTTTTTTTGTACTGGATTAACGTTCTTGACGATGTAGTATTATATGAGTTATGTTTGACGTGGCTTAGATCTGTGTTAGTATTTCCACAAAGAGGAAGGGATGATGTAGCACAGCTACAACAAGTATTTCCCTCAGTTATTAAACCAATGTTATCAATCCAGTAGGAGAATCAAGCAACACTATGTAAATGGTACTGAGGGAGTCCTGGATTAGGGGGTCTCCGGACAGCCGGACTATATCCTTTGGTCGGACTGTTAGACTATGAAGATACAAGATTGAAGACTTCGTCTCGTGTCCGGATGGGACTCTACTTGGCGTGGAAGGCAAGCTAGGCAATACGGATATGGATATCTCCTCCTTTGTAACCGACCTTGTGTAACCCTAACCCTCTCCGGTGTCTATATAAACTGAAGGGTTTTAGTCCGTAGGACGACAATCACAACAGACAATCATACCATAGGCTAGCTTCTAGGGTTTAGCCTCTCTGATCTCATGGTAGATCTACTCTTGTACTACCCACATCATCAATATTAATCAAGCAGGACGTAGGGTTTTACCTCCATCAAGAGGGCCCGAACCTGGGTAAAACATTGTGTCCCCTGCCTCTTGTTACCATCCGGCCTAGACGCACAGTTCGGGACCCCCTACCCGAGATCCGCCGGTTTTGACACCGACATTGGTGCTTTCATTGAGAGTTCGTCTGTGTTGTCGCCATTAGGCTTGATGGCTCCTACTATCATCGATAGCGATGCGATCCAGGGTGAGACTTTTCTCCTCGGACAGATCTTCATAGTCGGCGGCTTTGCACTGCGGGCTAATTTGCTTGGCCATCTGAAGCAGATTGAAAGCTACGCCCCTGGCCGTCAGGTCAGATTTGGAAGTTTGAACTACACGGCCGACATCCACGGAGACTTGATCTTCGACGGATTCGAGCCGCGGCCGGACGCGCCACACTGTCATGATGGGTATGACCTAGCTCTGCCGCCGAACAGTACCCCAGAGGCCGCGCCCGCATCAGCTCCGACCCTTAGCTCGGAGCCAACTGCGCCAATCGAGGACGGGTGGTTAGACACCGCCTCAGGGGCTGCAGTCTCAACGGGGACCGAGCCGAACACCAGCATAATCCTCTGCGCAGCCCGTGACTCCAAGGTGCCGGACTCTTTTCTGACTCCGAACCGCCGTGCCCCTGCCAATCGAATCCGATTGGGCGCTGATCATGGAATTCACCGTCGCAGATATCTTTCAGCACTCGCCCTTCGGCGACATTCTGAATTCACTAAGGTCTCTCTCTTTGTCAGGAGAGCCCTGGCCGGATTATGGCCAACAGGATTGGGATGCGAACGATGAAGAAATTCGACGCCCACCCACCACCCACTTAATAGCCACTGTCGATGACTCAACCGACATGCTCGACTTCGACTCCGAAGACATCGACGGTATGGACGATGATGCGGGGGGCGAAGAGGAACCACTGCCCACAGGTCGCTAGACGTCCACCTCATCATATGACGTATACACGGTGGACACACCAAAAGAAGACGACGACGAGGAACGGAAGGACGCACCGAAGGCTTGTTCCCTCGAGAAGCAGTCAAAGCGACGGCGCAAGCGCCGCCCCAAATCCCGCCTCAGCGGAAATAACGATCATACAGACCCAGCGTTGGAGCAGGGCGAACCACTGCCGGACCACGGCAATACGGAGAATCAAACCGAACAAACCAATTCTGTCAAAGATAATAGTCCGGACGACATAATGCTGGACAGGCACCCGGAGCAGCAAAATGCCCGTCAAAGGCTTGTTGCCACCGTGAGGAGTCTGAAAAAGTAGAAGCAAAGGCTCAAGGCTGCGCAGGACACACTCCAAATCAGATGGAGTAAAGTACTCAACACAGCAATGAAGTACGGCGGCAATCGCCCCACCAAGAGCTACCGAAAGCGGAAGTTGCTACCTGAATTCGATGAGGACGCCTCACACCCCCCACAACCAAAAATCAAAACGGCCACCTGGCCGGATAGACAACCTCACGGCCAACATAGAGCGGCAAACAACGCCACTCACAAGCCAATACGCGATCCACGCGAGGGCTCGCACCAAAAGGACGGCGCAACCAGATCCATCTATGGACCACGCAAGCGCGCCCCAGCATACGATGTAACACAACAAACATCCGAACAGCACGGTACACCCAGATATAGGGGTGCCGCACACCCCCTATATTTCACCGATGAGGTGCTGGACCATTAATTTCCAGAGGGATTCAAACCCATAAACATAGAGGCATACGACGGAACAACAGACCCTGGGGTCTGGATTGAGGACTATATCCTCCATATCCATATGGCTCGAGGAGATAATCTCCACACCATCAAGTACTTACCCCTCAAGCTCAAAGGGCCAGCTCGTGACTGGCTTAAAAGCCTCCCCAAAAACTCCATTAGAAGCCGGGAAGAGCTCGAAGATGCTTTTCGGGCAAATTTTCAAGGGACTTATGTCCGACCTCCGGACGCGAATGATTTGAGTCATATAACTCAACAGCCCGGAGAGTCAGCCCGAAAGCTTTGGAACAGGTTTCTTACTAAAAAGAACCAAATTGTTGACTGTCCGGACATCGAAGCCTTGGCAACTTTTAAGCATAGCGTCCGTGACGAATGGCTTGCCAGACACCTCGGCCAAGAAAAGCCAAGAACAATGGCAGCATTAACAAGCCTCATGACCCGCTTTTGCGCGGGTGAGGACAGCTGGCTAGCCAGATGCAGCACCAGCGACCCCAGTACATCTAAAGTTAGATATGGAAACAGGAAATCACGGCGCAACAGCAATAACAAACGCCGGAATAAAGAAGACAACACGAAGAGCACGGCAGTAAACGCCGGATTCAAAAGCTCTCGGCCAGGTCAGCAAAAGCCGCCCTCTAAAGGCGCTAGAGACGAACTGTCCAGCCTAAACAAAATTTTGGACCAAATATGTCAGATCCATAGCACCCTTGGTAAACCCGCTAATCATACCCAAAGAGAATGTTGGGTCTTCAAGCAGTCCGGCAAGCTCAACGCCGTACACAAGGGGGAGGATACACCAAGCGAAGACGAGGATGAGCCTCTCAAGCAAGACACTGGGGAACAAAAGAAATTTCCACCAGAAGTCAAAACAGTAAATGTGTTACACGTGATCAAGGGGAGAAACAAAACGACACTCCCAGAAAAATATGCCCAAAGGCATATCACCGCGGAGTCCTGCCACTAGTCGTCTCAACCGATCACTTTTGACCATCGTGATTACTCAGCAAGTATCCGGCGTGCAGGATGGGCTGCCCTATTATTAGACCCAATAATTGACGGATACCACTTCACACGAGTCCTGATGGACGGTGGCAGCAGTCTCAACCTGATATACCAGGATACAATCCGCGGAATGGGGATAGACCCAACGAAAATTTGCCATAGCAATACTACCTTTAAAGGAGTAACGCCAGGCCCAGGGGCTCATTGCACGGGGTCCCTGCTACTAAAGGTTATATTCGGCTTCCCCGATAACTTTCGTAGTGAACATTTAATCTTCCACATGCTCCGTTCCAAAGTGGCTATCAACCACTACTTGGACGCGAAGATTTTGCTCGCTTTAATGCAATACCACATTACGCTTCCCTGACGCTCAAGATGCCCGGTCCACGCGGCATCATTACAGTGAATGGAAGTATTAAGCGATCTTTGCGCGCTGAAGAGAATGTGACTGCCTTGGCAGCCGCACACTAAAAACGGCCTCACCAACTAAAGCATTTGATAGGTCGTCAAGACCATGAACGCGGTTAGACGAGTCCGGCGCTGCTATATGTAATTTGTACCGGATTGATGGCCACACCCCTATTACAAATACAAGGGGCTCAACGCGCGCAGACAAGTGGCAATTTCTACTCATTTTTAGTTATACGTGGTTTCTTTAAAAACTATCTTTTTGCACGACAACTTTTTCACCTAAGTCCCTCTCTTTTACAGATGATCATCACGCTACACCCGTCCAGGATATGGCACAACGGAGACACAGGCGTAGACATGCAGCAGGGACCCCCTCCAAGGATTCTTTTTAGATTAAGACCCTGCGTAAACCTTTTTTACTGTCTCTTGTTGATATACATCCCTCGAATTCTCAGCACAATTGAGAAGGATGCTGACGTCTTGGCATGTGGCTGAAGGAAATATGCCCTAGAGGCAATAATAAAGTTATTATTTATTTCCTTATTTCATGATAAATGTTTATTATTCATGCTAGAATTGTATTAACCGGAAACATAATACATGTGTGAATACATAGACAAACAGAGTGTCACTAGTATGCCTCTACTTGACTAGCTCGTTAATCAAAGATGGTTATGTTTCCTAACCATGGACAAAGAGTTGTTATTTGATTAACGGGATCACATCATTAGTTGAATGATCTGATTGACATGACCCATTCCATTAGCTTAGCACCCGATCGTTTAGTATGTTGCTATTGCTTTCTTCATGACTTATACATGTTCCTATGACTATGAGATTATGCAACTCCCGTTTGCCGGAGGAACACTTTGTGTGCTACCAAATGTCACAACGTAACTGGGTGATTATAAAGGAGCTCTACAGGTGTCTCCAAAGGTACATGTTGGGTTGGCGTATTTCGAGATTAGGATTTGTCACTCCGATTATCGGAGAGGTATCTCTGGGCCCTCTCGGTAATGCACATCACATAAGCCTTGCAAGCATTGCAACTAATGAGTTAGTTGTGAGATGATGTATTATGGAACGAGTAAAGAGACTTGCCGGTAACGAGATTGAACTAGGTATGGGATACCGACGATCGAATCTCGGGCAAGTAACATACCGATGACAAAGGGAACAACGTATGTTGTTATGCGGTCTGACCAATAAAGATCTTCGTAGGATATGTAGGAGCCAATATGAGCATCCTGGTTCCGCTATTGGTTATTGACCGGAGACGTGTCTCGGTCATGTCTACATTGTTCTCGAACCCGTAGGGTCCGCACGCTTAAGGTTTCGATGATAGTTATATTACGAGTTTATGAGTTTTGATGTACCGAAGGAGTTCGGAGTCCCAGATGAGATCGGGGACATGACGAGGAGTCTCGAAACGGTCGAGACGTAAAGATCGATATATTGGACGACTATATTCGGACATCGGAAAGGTTCCGAGTGATTCGGGTATTTTTCGGAGTACCGGAGAGTTACGGGAATACGTATTGGGCCTTATTGGGCCACACGGGAAAGAGGAAAAAGGGCCTCAAGGGTGGCCGCACGCCTCCCCTTGGTCTGGTCCGAATTGGACTAGGGAAGGGGGGCGCCCCCTTCCTTCCTTCTCCTTTTCCCTTCCTCTTTTCCTATTCCATATGGGAGGTGGAATCCTACTAGGACTAGGGAGTCCTAGTAGGACTCCACACTTGGCGCGCCCCCTCCTAGGGCCGGCCTCCTCTCCCCTTGATCCTTTATATACGGGGGCAGGGGGCACCCCTAGACACACAAGTTGATCCAGGTGATCATATTCTTAGCCGTGTGCGGTGCCCCCTTCCACCATAATCCTCGATAATATTGTAGCGGTGCTTAGGCGAAGCCCTGCGACGATAGTACATCAAGATTGTCACCATGCCGTCGTGCTGACGGAACTCTTCCCCGACACTTTGCTGGATCGGAGTCCGGGGATCGTCATCGAGCTGAACGTGTGCTAGAACTCGGAGGTGCCGTAGTTTCGGTGCTTGATCGGTCGGGCCGTGGAGACGTACGACTACATCAACCAAGTTAACGCTTCCGTTGTCGATCTACAAGGGTACGTAGATCACACTCTCCCCCTCTCGTTGCTATGCATCACCATGATCTTGCGTGTGCGTAGGAATTTTTTTGAAATTACTACGAAACCCAACAGTGGCCATGTCAGAATAATGCACGTACCTGGACACAAGGGGCTTCTTACAAAGGGCACTATTTAGGCCCGATTTATACCATAAAGACCGAATACCTTAGGGAGTGTTCGGCGTCGCGAGTTTGGCCTTATATGCGTCAGCTCTGAATCATTGTCTTTGGTCAAATGTTGGGTTTGCCCGGCTCCTATGTTTTTTGTGCCTTACGTTCCGCTTTATCGGCTAAGGCAGCACCAGGAGAACTACTGCGATTGTGCCCTAGTTCATCCGGACGAGCACCTCAGTAGAGAAAGCCGAAAATTGACTGTCATGATATAGCGTGAGACTGGTCAACCACTCGATGACCTATCGGAATGTTAGAATTCCTCCGCCTTAACGAAGGGCCGTTTTCTAGCCAGGCATGTACGCACCTCGAGATCGGGAGAGTGCGGAGCCACCAGGGGCTATCTAGTAGCCCCACTGTCAAACTCCTATGGCTAAGTGAAAGTGTTAAAGCATTATAGTCTGGTTGCCTCGTTCGCTGCGCTATCACCTCCTTAATAGGACCAAGACGTTGGGTTAAGTGTGAACTTGCGTTTTTTGCGAGCACCTCCGCATTATATGCGTGGGGTTGAAGCCGACGACTGCAATCTTTCAGGTTATATACATATATACGCAAACGGCCGCACAAGAGGCATCACATTACTTTCCGGCAAAAGTATAAATACAGCCTTACTATATTTTATAAAAAACATTGTGTTTACAATGGGAATACATGTCATTCAAACATAATATTCTTCGAGCACTGGGACTCTATCAAACGAGCACCCTCAAGAACCTCTTCAAAATAGTGCTCGGCAGCCACTCGGCCTATGGTCGAACCTTGCGCCGCAACAGTGGTAGCATCCATCTCCGCCCAGTATGCCTTGACACGGGCAAAGGCCATCCGCGAGCCTTCTATGCACGCCGACCTCTTCATCGCGTTGATGCGCGGCACCGCACCAAGGAACTGCTGCACTAAGCTGAAATAGCTGTTCGGCTTCGGCTTCTCCGGCCACAAATGATCTACAACATACCTCATGGCGAGTCCGGACAACCTATTAAGTTCGGCCCATTCGGCTAGCTGATTAGTCAAGGGAAGCGGACGCTCTGAAATGTTGAATTGCGACCAGAATAGCTTGTCCACTTCACGATCTGATTGATCTTGGAAGTACCGCGGATCCATATATGCGTCTGCCGAACTCCACAGTCGATCCAGAGGGGCATACCGCGGATCTCCGAACTTCCTCCGCAGCAGAAAGGGCTTCCCAGCCGCAATATCCCTGGCTTCGCGCAGCTCCTCCTTCTTCACCCTCATAGCAGAGCGACTGTCTTTGGTCGCCATAGTGGCCTTCTCAAGGTTCGTTGCCTTCACTCGGTTCTCTTCTTCAAGGAACTGGCAACGGTTGGCAGTGCCTTTTAATTCTACGGCCATCTTGGCCATCTTTTCTTTGCTTTCGCAATGGGCGGCCTTCTCAGCTCTTAACTCTTCGGCCGCCTTCAAAGCAGCCGCATTACTAACCCTCGCTTGTTCCTTGGCTCGGGCGAGTTCCACCCGAAGGGTCTCCATGGTGGCAGCTCCGTCTGCAGTCACAACATATTAAAGATATTGGCATCATGCTACTCTTACTGTGTGACATTCACCAGAAAACATTACTTACCCTGTGATTCGTCAAGCCTCTTGTTAACAAGCTCGATGTCGGCGTCTGCCGCATCCAGTTGCCATTTTAATTCGGCAAACTCACTAGTCCGGCTAGCCACCGGAGCTTCCACCACCCGCACATAAAGGCAGTCTGGTTATTGCCTGGGACTATGATCCTCTGTTCGCCGCCGTTCCCGACGACAACCAGAGTCTTAGGGGCTACTATCTACATAGGGCACACCTAACATGTGCGGTACTATCACATATTATCTCACGTACCTCAAAGCATGTCAGTAGACTCATAAAGGCTTCATGTAATCCGCTTTCGGCGGACGAAATTCTTTCCAACACCGTACCCATCAGTGTACGGTGTTCTTCTGAGATGGCCGCTCGCCCCAACAGCTCCCTCAGAACGTCCGACCGCATACCAGACGGTGTCGGACTCTTTTGTTTGCTCTCTTCGAGAGCCGGATGCTGGGGACTTCGGGGGTCTATGGGATTATCTTCTGGCCTCACCGGATCCGGAGAGGCCCTCCGTGACGACACTTCGGGGTCGCCTGTTTCTTGAGCGGAGGAGTCCAGGGGAGGCGTTTCGCTTTCCATCATCTCCGGAAGAAGATCCCTCGAAGACGAGCTCAGCTGAGAAGGGCTAAGACCCGAACTGCAATATATATGCGGCGGTTATTTTCTTAGAAGAAAGATAGTATACCTTCACTACTAAAACATTTTTTGGATCACTTACGACTCGTTGGAGGGCTGATCCCCTCGCGGACTTTGTGCGGCAAGAGCACCCCCCGAGGCAGGACCCTCTGTTGGAGACTTCTTCTCTCGTTTGGAGGCCTCGGCTTCCGGATCCTTGGAAACAGTCCTCTTCCTCCCCTGGTTATCCTCCTTTAAGGAGGCGTTCGTTCCCTCGGTTGGAACTGGCAGCGATGGGGGCCCGCTTCCGCCCATATTATTCCCCCTGTATCTTCCTTCGAGGGCTCCGGGAAAGATGCGAGCTCGAGCATCTTTTCCAATACCGGATTTTCCAAACCCTCAGGGAGGGGGGGCGAACACCGAATCATCTTTGCCTTTGTTAACCAGTCCTGGTCAAAGAGCGATCTCTTAGAAATAACTTCATAATGAATAAAGGACAATGTGTTCGGCTAGAGGATTTCTTACTTGTTCGGCGACGCGGTTACTACTCAGGCCCACGTCCTCAGTAGCATTCGGACACTCTATTTGAGGTCCGAAGAATGACTTGTACATCTCCTCGTGCGTCAGGCCGAGGAAACTTTAAATGGCACGCGGTCCTTCTGGGTTGAACTCCCACAAGCGAAGGGGCCGGCGTTTGCAAGGCTGGACTTGACGAACCAGCATAACTTGTATTACCACGACCAAATTAAAATCTCCCTCGAAGAGATCTCGAATGTGGCTTTGCAGTATAGGCACGTCCTTGGCTGGACCCCAGCTTAGACCTCTGCTAATCCATGACATTAGTCGTGGTGGGGGGCCCGAGCGGAAAGCGGGGGCAGCCGCCCACTTAGCACTTCTAGGAGCTGTGACGTAAAACCACTCCTGTTGCCATAATTCGGACACCTTTGGAAAGGAACCTTTCGGCCAGGGAGCTCCTGCCATCTTGCCTATTGATGCACCTCCGCACGCTGCATGTTGCCCCTCGATCATCTTCAGCTTCACTTCAAAGGTCTTGAGCCACAGGCCGAAGTGAGGGGTAATGCGGAGGAAGGCCTCACACACGACAATAAATGTCGAGATGTGGAGAAAGGAGTCCAGAGCTAGATCGTGGAAATCTAGCCCGTAATAGAACATCAAACCCCTGACGAAGGGATCTAGAGTGAGGCCTAGGCCTCGGAGGAAGTGGGAGACGAACATGACATTCTCGTTGGGTTCGGGAGTAGGGACGACCTGCCCTCGAGCAGGAAGCCGATGCAAAACCTCGGCGGTCAGGTATCTGGCCTCCCTCAACTTCTTGATGTCCTCTTCCATCACGGAGGAGGGCATCCATCGGCCTTGAAGGCTGGATCCAGACATGATTGAAGATTCGGAGCACCTAACCTGGGCTTTGGGTGTTGGAACTCGAGGTGGGGGAAGGGTTTGATTGAGCACGAGAGGGAAAAAGCGAAAACCTTGTTCCTTTATAAAGAGGGTGAATATCAAGCGTCCTCTCCGTAGCCGTTTAGGACTTGCCTATAATCTAGGAGTCCTAGACACGGTTGGGTTACCCACGACCGCGTTAATGAGAATCCCGTAATTGGGGGAACACGATCTCTGCTTTGACAAGACATGTCAAGAAACTGCCTCGCGTTATGTGTGGGGCTGGTTAAAGGAAACGGTTCGAATAATCACCGGGCCATGACATAACATCATGCCGCCAAAACAAGCCAGAAAATTTTAGATCTGCGAAAATACTATTCTCTCTACGGTGGAATGTGGAACTTATTTTGCAGGGTCGGACACTATCCTCGTATTCAAATTCTTCTGTGATGTATTCGGAGAAGGAACCCGCCTTGCAATGCCGAAGACAATACTGCACGCCGGACTCATCGTCATTGAAGCCTGGTTCAGGGGCTACTGAGGGAGTCCTGGATTAGGGGGTCTCCGGACAGCCAGACTATATCCTTTGGCCGGACTGTTAGACTATGAAGATACAAGATTGAAGACTTCGTCTCGTGTACGGATGGGACTCTACTTGGCGTGGAAGGCAAGCTAGGCAATACGGATATGGATATCTCCTCCTTTGTAATCGACCTTGTGTAACCCTAACCCTCTCCGGTGTCTATATAAACCGAAGGGTTTTAGTTCGTAGGACGACAATCACAACAGACAATCATACCATAGGCTAGCTTCTAGGGTTTAGCCTCTCTGATCTCGTGGTAGATCTACTCTTGTACTACCCACATCATCAATATTAGTCAAGCGGGACGTAGGGTTTTACCTCCATCAAGAGGGACCGAACCTGGGTAAAACATTGTGTCCCCTGCCTCCTGTTACGATCCGGCCTAGACGCACAGTTCGGGACCCCCTACCCGAGATCCGCCGGTTTTGACACCGACAGGTACCTGCACACAAAGAACAAATACTTGCAACCCAATGCGAAAGAGGGGTTGTCAATCCCTATATGGTAAAAAATAGATTAAATTGTATGAGATTGGATAAAAGACCTAGCAAGAACACAAAAAATGAGTAAAGAAAAAGTGCAACAAGGTATTTTTGGATTTTTGGAATAATAGATCTGAAAACAATATGATAAAAGATAGACCAGGGGGCGTAGATTTCACTAGTGGCTTCTCTCGAGAAAATAGCATACGGTGGGTAAAGAAATTACTGTTGGGCAATTGATAGAAGAGCAAATAATTATGACGATATCCAAGGCAATGATCATGTATATAGACATCACGTCCAAGATTAGTAGACCGAAATGATTTTGCATCTACTACTATTACTCCACACATCGACCGCTATCCAGCATGCATCTAGTGTATTAAGTTCATGGAGAAACGAAGTAATGCAATAAGAATGATGACATGATGTAGACAAGATCTGTTCATGTAGAAATTAGACCCCATCTTTTAATCCTTAATAGAAACGATACATGCATGCCTCGCTACCCCTTCTATCACTGGGTGAGGACACTGCAAGATCGAACCCATCACAAAGCACCTCTTCCCATTGCAAGAAAATTCAATCTAGTTAGCCAAACCAAACCAAAGTTTCGGAGAAGAAATATGAGGCTATAACAATCATGCATACAAGAGATCAAAGAAACTCTAATAATATTCATAGATAGATCCGATCATAAACTCACACTTCATCGGATCCCAACCAACACACCGCAAAAAGTCGTTACATCAAATAGATCTCCAAGAACATCGAGGAGAACATTGTAGAGAATCAAAGAGAGAGAAGAAGCCATCTAGCTACTGCCTACGGACCCGTAGGTCTATGGTGAACTAATCACGCATCATCGGAGGAGCGCCAATGAGGATGATGAACCCCTCTGTGATCGTGTTCCCCTCCGACAGAGTGCCGAAATAGGGCTCTAGATTGGATCTCGTGGTTCTGGAACTTGCGGCGGCTGGAATTGTGTTTTGATCGCTCCCCTAGGGTTTCTGGAATATCTGAGTATTTATAGAGCTGAGAGGTGTGGAGGAGACCTCCATGGGCCCCACCACCCATCAGGGTATGTTAGGGGCCTTTGGCCCGCCCTGGTGGGTGGTAGGCCCCATGGGCCTCCCCCTAGGTGCTTCCTTGGTTCCCAAGTTTCCTTCTGGTCCAAAAAAAATCTCCAAAAATTTTTGTGGCATTTGGACTTCGTTTGGTAATGATATTCTGTGAAGTAAAAAACAAGCAAAAAACAACAACTGGCCCTGGGCACTATTTCAATAGGTTAGTCCCAAAAAATGATATAAAGTTGCTATGAAATGAAGATAAAACATCCAAGAATGATAATATAATAGCATGGAACAATAAAAAAATTATAGATACGTTGGAGACATATCATGTATGTTGGTGACCGAATGTTGTTCGGAGTCCCGGATGAGATCACGGACATGACGAGGAGCACCGGAATGGTCCGGGGGTAAATATTGATATATAAGATATTATGGTTGAGCCAAGGGGTAAAGCCCATGAGGATTTAAGTCGGTGCACAAAGGAGTTGTATGGAAGGCAGGGGCTAGACGCTAGGTTCATGGCATCTACCCCTGAGATAGACGCTGGAGTCCGTTGCGTCTACGTAAACACCGGGAATCGTGGTGTTTAGCCCTGGAGTCCGAGACTGACTCATCTTTGTGTTCCAAACTAACTTTGGGGAGGCTTCCTCTCCGAGTTACGACCCCAGGGCTCAACATATAAATAGAGGAGCAGGGCTAGATCCCTAGAACACAAGTTTTTGAACCTCCTCTAGTTGGTCCTAGTTGACTAATTAGAGCTAGCCCTAGCTACCTCTAATCCTCATAATTACAAGCCCAGTGTGGTTATAATCTCCTCCCTCTAGTTCACCACCACCGTCACCATGTCATCATGCCGTCGGAACTCATCTACTACTTCGCCCCTCTTGTTGGATCAAGAAGGCAAGGATGTCATCGAGCCGAACATGTGCTGAACGCGGAGGTGCCGTACGTTTGTTGCTTGATCGGAACAAATCGTGAAGGAGTACGACTACAAAAACCGCATTGATAAATGCTTCCACTTAGAAATCTACTAGGGTATGTAGACGCTCCCCCCCCTCTCGTAGTTATGCATCTCCATGGATAGATCTTGCGTGTGCGTAGAACTTTTTTTGTTTTGCATGCAAAGGTCCCCAACATTTAGCTTCAAGTTCCAGGACCCCAGAGACTCCTTCATCCTTTTATGATGGGAAACCTATGCCGTGGAAGATGGAAGACAAGCCTACTACCTCATCATCATCATCATCATCACCGAAGAAAGAGACTTGAGTACACAGATATGGGCACTCCCCTTCGCTTGTGCCAAGCTTGGGGAGGTGCCCCGGTATCATATCACCATCTCTATTATCTTTACCTATCTTAGTTCAATTATTCGCTATTTTGCGATTTAGTTGAATAAAAATTTAGTATGATCTATTTCTGAGTGCTAGTTTCGTGATCTATCTATCTATGTAATCGAGTTGAGAGTTATATAATAAACAGTAGTTTGAGTTTTGCTTATTTTCTTTTATGTTTCAATCTTAGCGATGAAAATAATGAAAAGATCATATGCTAATCTTATGGAAAGTAATGACATCACATAAAGAAAAGTATAAGTGGTAAAATTTATTGAAAGTTAACAAACATAGTATTGGTCAATGATGCAATTCATGAACAAGTTAACAAGAGAAGAGAAGATTCACATATAAATATACTATCTTAGACATCTTTTATGATTGTGAGCTCCCATTAAGTATTCTATATCAAATTGTCGATGCTGGACAAGGAAGACAGCGTAATGTTTGATTATATTCACATAGAAGTTATATTGTTATAGATCCTCCAACATATATGTGGTGCTTGCTCAATATCTTCGCTAGCCAAAAATCCACAACAAGTAGAGTTACTACTTGTGCATCGAAAAACCCTTAAATTTAGTTTCATGTCATGAGAGTCCACTATATCTACCTATGGATTGAGTAAGATCATTTAAGTAATAAGATGTCACCAGTGCATAAAGCAATAACAATTGCTTCTAAATATGTATGATCTTTTATTGTAAGGAAAAATAAGCTTTGTACGATCTTGTGATGGTAAAGTAATAAAAGCAACGGACTGCATAATAAAGGTTGCTATCACAAGGGGCAATATAAAGTGGTGCTCCTTTGCATTAAGGGCTTGCACATCCAAAAACAAAAAGCGCATGACAACCTCTGCCTCTCTCTGTGAAGGGCCTATCTTTTACCTTCATGTATTTACCTATCATGCAAGAGAATAGTGTTCTCCTCTATTCCTTTCTATTTTTCTCGTTTGGAAGCATCATGTGCTGGGGAAAGATCTAGGCATATATATCTAGTTGGATATGAGTGATCATGAGTTATTATTGTTGACATTATCCTTGAGGTAAATGAGTTGGGAGGTGAAACTATAAGCCCCTATCTTTCTATGTGTTTGACTGAAACTTTTGCTCCATATATATGTCGTGAGTGTCAGCAATCATACAAGACTAAATGATAGTTGAGTATGTGGACTTTCTAAACAAAAGCTCTTACATGAGACCCTTACTAAACATATGATGAATTGTAATTGCTTTGTTGACTGAGAACATAGTTTGTTAGTTTTCAAGAAAGTTTATAATTTATACTTCATTGTTGTGATGAATTGTTACCTTTCCATGAGAAGTTTTATGATAATATATATTGCTGCTATGATATTGATCATGATGCTGCTATGTCCATATTTTGTTTTTATCGACACCTCTCTCTCTAAACATGTGAACATGATTATCGATATCAGCTTTTGCTTGAGGACAAGCGAGGTCTAAGCTTGGGGGAGTTTATACGTCCATTTTGCATCTTGTTTTTCCTACTATTATTTATGATGTTTTGATCAATATAATACTTTGTGGTGCCATTCTAATGTCTTTTCTCCCTTAATTTTCAAGGTTTACATGAAGAGGGAGATTGTCGGCAGCTGGAATTCTGGACTTGAAAAAGCTACATCAAAGATACCTATTCTGCACAACTCCAAATGAGCTGAAATTTCGCAGAGACTTATTTCGGAATATATAAAAAGTACTGGAAGAAAGAAGTACCAGAGAGGGCCCACCAGGTGCCCACGGGGTACGAGGGCGCACCCACCCCCTAGGCGCGCCCTGGTGGCTTGTGGGGCCCCTGTTGTAACACCCCGGATGTAACTTTCCCTATTTGTACTCCAACTCTTGCCGTTTCCGGCGTTAAGTTATTTTATTTTCTCAGGTTCGGGTCTTTGTCTCCGTTTGTTGTTATCATTGTCATGCATCTCATATCATGTCATCATGTGCATTGCATTTGCATACGTGTTTGTCTCATGCATTCGAGCTTTTTCCCCGTTGTCCGTTTTGCATTCCGGTGCTTCGTTCTCCTCCGGTGGTCATTTCTAGCCTTCTTTCGTGTGTGGGGTTTAAACATTTCCGGATTGGACCGAGACTTGCCAAGGCGCCTTGGTTTACTACCGGTAGACCGCCTGTCAAGTTTCGTATCATTTGGACTTCGTTTGATACTCCAACGGTTAACCGAGGGATCGAAAAGGCCTCGTGTGTGTTGCAGCCCAACACCCCTCCAATTTGGCCCAAACCCACCAAACTCTTCTCCATCATCTAGAGCGTTCGACCACGATCGCGTGGCCGAAAACCGCACCTCATTTGGACTCTCTTAGCTCCCTCTGTGCCTATAAATAGACCCCTCCGTTTTCGGATCTCCTCCTACCTCCGAAAACCCTAGAAATCGTCCCCGCGCCGCGCCGGACAAAAATCTGCCGACGGACATTGTCCGGCCGTCCCCGCCGCCGCCACGTGTCGCCACCGCGTTCGTTCCCCGCCGCCGCCTCCCGCCGGCCCACCAGGCCCGGGGCGGGCCCTCCTCCTCCACCGCCTGGGCCGAGCCGCCCCGCCGCCAGCCTCCCTCCGCGCCGCCGCCGCCTCGCCTCGCCCGCGGCC
>NC_053023.1:479634277-479693223 GCF_003073215.2 Triticum urartu
GGTATTTGAACCACTATTCTTCCCAATAGCGTCAAATCCATTGGATTCGGGTCTTGCGCTGCCCATAGCTCTCTTCTGGATCTGTTTTGTACATTGCTGCCAAGTCTTCAGGCAGATCCTTGGAAGTTCCCTCACGTCTCCGCCTGCCCCCCTTTCTTGCTACTGCTTCTGAAGCCATAAACTTTAACTTGAAAGGCTTCAAAACTTTCAAAGGCTTCAAAGGCTTTCTTTTTCTCGGCCAGCAGGAACTGGCTTCAGGAGAGTTTATGTGATGCTATAGGAATTCTGCAAATGAATGCAGACTATGAGAACCGAAGGATTCTCCCACGGACATGTACCTGTGACAGCATTAAGGTGCGAGGGAAGGGGAAGAGGTCATATGCATTCTCAGAAGGTTTTGAAGATTAATCAGTTTAGAAGACATTGACCTCATCGAGCGAAGACATTCACTCATAGATAAGAAGTTGGTTCCAGATTTGTACGAACCCACGGATTAGTACAAGTGAGGAATCTAACTACTTTATGAAGCACAAGTGAATATACTAGGCATGTTATGAGATGCAGCTAGAGATCTAACTATTGTGAAGAGAAACTTCTTATGGTAGGAAGTAACAGAACCATGAGATCAAAAGAGGCTGTAAAAAGAAGTTTTATTTACCACACTGGAACTGCTAGACGGAAGTGAGTTGATGCCGAGCAGTTCGGTCCTCCGTGCCCTAACTTGGCGACGGAAAACACCTACGGCGACGGCGGAGAGGACGATGTTCGTGGTCGGCGTGAGGACGGCGTTGGAGAGGTTGCGGCAGCGAAGCGCTTCGTCTCCGGCGTCGTCGAGTGCTAGCGGTGGCGCTAGGGTTCGTGCGAGGTGGAAGAAGGAGATAATGACCGCGGTAAGTGTGAATTTATAGGCTCAGGGGCGGCACTGTGCTATTACACAGGTGCCCTTGGCGGTTCGTATTTGAGAAATGCGTGGCCAGCTAGCGGATGTTTGGGGTTTGTTTCACGACCCACGCACGCCTAAATTGTCGGGCGGTCGTTCCTGCTCCTCCGGATTTTATGTGAAGGGATGAGCATTAAAAACGGACTTTATGGTTGTCTCTATATCTTCAGCTAACAAGGACACAGTGAAGACATTCGACAGTTTCAATAGAATGCATATGACTTGGAGAGATAGAATTTGAGATAGACAGCATAGAGAGATTAGGGTCCGATCGCATTCACTTAGTTTAAAAGATTCAACCAAGAAGACATAGCTATAAGTGAATGCTGTAGAGGACAGAACACTAGTATGTATATATCTATATAATCAACGCAGTGAAGATAATTATGAAGACATGTTTAGTTCGAAGCACAACCAAATGTGAAGATATTGCAAGGTAACGCCATGAGTGAAACACTTCAAAATGGAACGTTTGGTGGTGGCGTTACCCACCGTATAGGAAGTATTAGACCCAGACACGACGCACAATTATCGTGGCGCTCCGAAGTCAAATTCCATATTGATGTATTCACACTTAGAAGGTATGTCTTCATTGATTGAAGATATACTTTGCTTTGTGTGTTGCACATCTAAGTCATCAATATGCATAAGTGTTAGGATGTGTGCCTGATCACAGGACATTTGAGGATTCCAAGATATTTAGCTCACATCGTAACTTGCAAAATCTCTTCTCATCCAAGGGCTTTGTGAAGATATCCGCCAATTGCTCTTCAGTGTTGACGTGTATGATATCAATGTCTTCTTTCACAACATGATCTCTGAGGAAGTGATGACGAATTTCAATGTGCTTTGTCTTCGAGTGCTAAACTGGGTTGTTGGCAATCTTGATGGCGCTTTCGTTGTTGCAGTATAGTGGCACTTGCTTCAGATGAATGCCATAGTCCTTGAGTGTTTGCTTCATCCACAGAAGCTGAGCGCGGCAAGATCCAGCAGCAATGTATTCAGATTCAGCAGTGGAGAGAGATACACAGTTCTGCTTCTTTGAAGACCAACATACAAGTGATCGTCCCAGAGAGTGACATGTGCCTGATGTAGACTTTCGATCAACTTTGTCACCAGCATAATCAGCATCCGAAAATCCAACCAAATCAAACTCTGAGCCCTTTGGATACCACAATCCTAGAGTTGGGGTGTGAGCCAAATATCGAAGGATTCGCTTCATAGCTAAGTGATGCGACTCCTTTGGTGCCGCTTGAAATCGAGCACACATGCAAACACTAAGCATAATATCTGGCCTAGATGCACATAAATAAAGCAAAGACCCAATCATGGAGCGGTATACCTTTTGATCGAACTCTTTACCATTGTCGTCAGGACCTAGATGATGTTTGGCTGGCATTGGTGTTGTGAAGCCTTTGCAGTCTTGCATACCGAACTTCTTCAGGCAATCTTTGGGATACTTTTCTTGAGATATGAAGATGCCATTGTGTTGTTGTCGTATTTGAAGACCAAGGAAGAACTTCAGCTCCCCCATCATGGACATCTGATATTGCTCTTGCATCATATATCCAAACTCTTCACTGTACTTCTGATTGGTGCAGCCAAAGATAATGTCATCCACATATATTTGGCACACAAACAGTTCACCATCATATGTCTTTGTGAAAAGAGTGGGATCCAGGGAACCAGGTATGAAGCCTTTGCTCTTCAGGAAGCACTTGAGTGTGTCATACCAGGCCCTAGGGGCTTGTTTGAGACCATACAGTGCCTTGTTGAGCTTGTCTACCATGTCAGGATGTTTTGGATTTTCAAAGCCAGGTGGTTGTGCAACATACACTTCTTCTTCAATCTTGCCATTGAGAAAGGCACTTTTCACATCCACTTGATATAGAAGTATGTTATGATGATTTGCATATGCCAGCAGTATGCGTATGGCTTCAAGCCTAGCCACAGGAGAAAATGTTTCATCAAAGTCAATGCCCTCCACTTGAGTATATCCTTGAGCAACGAGCCGAGCTTTGTTTCTGACAACTTGACCATGCTCATCTTGTTTGTTGCGGTATATCCATTTAGTGCCTATAATGTTGTGCTTCCGTGGATCAGGACGCTTGACCAGTTCCCATACATTATTCAGTTCAAACTGTTGAAGCTCTTCTTGCATAGCTTGAATCCATTCAGGTTCCATGAAGGCTTCTTCAACTTTCTTGGGTTCTGATATTGATACGAATGCGAAGTGCCCACAGAAATTTGCCAGTTGAGTTGCCCTTGAACGAGTGAGTGGACCAGGTGCATTGATGCTGTCAATTATTCTGTCAATTTGCACTTCATTTGCAACACGAGGATGGACAGGGCGAAGACTTTGCTCTTGCTGATCTGCGTTGTTGTTGGGAGGAATGTCTTCAGGCTGAGTATTGTCTTCATGTTGATCAGGTGCTGAGATGATAAGTTCTTCTTCAGGATGAGCTTCAGAAGGCATAATCTCTCCAGTTCCCATAAGCTTGATTGATTCACTAGCTGGAACTTCATCTAGCACATTTGGCAGTTGCTCTCTTTGTGAACCATTTGTCTCATCAAACCGCACATCCACTGTTTCAACCACTTTGTAATGGAAGAGATTGAAGACTCTGTAGGAGTGTGAATCCTTTCCATATCCTAGCATAAAGCCCTCATGTGCTTTTGGTGCAAACTTTGAGGTGTGATGTGGGTCCTTGATCCAGCACTTTGCACCAAATACTCTGAAGTAACTGACATTTGGCTTCTTGCCAGTTAGGAGTTCATAAGATGTCTTGTTCAGAAGCTTGTGAAGATAAACACGATTGATTGTATGGCATGCAGTGCCAATGGCTTCAGTCCAGAATTTTCTTGGAGTCTTGTATTCATCTAGCATTGTTCTGGCCATCTCAATGAGTGTTCTGTTCTTGCGTTCGATGACGCCATTCTGCTGTGGCGTGTACGGAGCTGAGAATTCATGTGTGATGCCCAAGGTATCAAGATATGTCTCAAGGCCAGTGTTCTTGAATTCAGTGCCATTGTCACTCCTTATGTGCTTTATCTTGGCGCCAAAATTGTTCATAGCTCGATTGGCGAAGCGTCTGAAGACATCCTGCACTTCAGTCTTGTAAAGGATTATATGCACCCAAGTATATCTAGAGTAATCATCAACAATCACGAAGCCATAGAGGCAAGCAGTAGTAGCAAAGGTTGAGTAGTGTGTGGGACCGAAAAGATCCATGTGGAGCAGTTCGAAGGGTTGAGTAGTAGTCATGATTGTCTTCGAAAGATGTTTTGCCCTTGTCATCTTCCCTGCTTCATAGGCACCGCATAAGTGATCTTTCTTGAACTTGACACCCTCGATGCCTATGACATGCTTCTTCTTCGCAAGGGTGTGGAGGTTCCTCATGCCAGCATGCCCAAGCCTCCGATGCCAAAGCCAGCATTCAGAAGCTTTTGCAAGAAGACATACTGCAAGTTGTGGTCCTGCTGAGAAATCTACCACATACAAATCACCTTTCCGATACCCTTCAAACACTAGAGACTTGTCAGATTCCATTAGTACCAGGCAACGATATTTTCCAAACATTACGATCATATTCAAATCGCAAAGCATTGAGACAGACATTAAGTTGAAGCCAAGGGATTCAACAAGCATGACTTTATCCATGTGTTGATCCTTTGAGATTGCAACTCTACCTAGACCCAATACCTTACTTTTACTAGTGTCAGCAAATGTGATGTGGCTCTTGTCGGATGGACGTAATGTTGAGTCCATAAGAAGGCTTCGTTTGCCAGTCATGTGATTTGTACACCCACTGTCAATAATCCATTCTGAAGACTTTGAAGTCGCTGGTGTCGTACCCTACAGTGCAGTTAGGGGGATAGGCTTCACGAAGAGAATTGTGAAGCAAAAACATTTGACGAACCAGTGGGTTATGAAAACTTAGATCCAGATTAGGACTAATAGGGAGAGTAGCATGCGATTCAGGAATGAAGTACATAATGATGCCATTCGGGCATTTTATCTTGCGCCCTACAAGATTTTTAAGGTCCCCAGCAATAGCGTCAGAAGATTTTATTTTTCTGCTGGAGACCTTTCCCTGCAAAAGAGAGTTAAGCTTTTTTAACCACCCACATCTTCAAGGGTGGCTTAGAAGCAATAAGTCTAAGTGCAGCATCTGAGAATTTTGGCTTTGAGGCCTTAGCAAACAGTCTAGCAGGTGGACAATAATACTCATAGGAATAAGCAGAATAATTTTTGGTCATATGAACATGACGATTCGAAGAACCGCTCTCATATTCATATGCCTGAGTATGGTTTTCCTGCAAAACATTTGCGTTAGTGTGACTCAGGTGAGTCCTCTGTTTGTATGAAGCCTTTGGTCTGAGGTTTGTCTTCTTCAAGTGAGGTGTCATGAAGACATTCACAGAAAGATTTTCAAGACACTTTTTCGGAACCCAAATCTTCTTCATAGGCGATCCATTCCTGCAGTTAGTACCAATGTACCTGGCAAACACTTCACCATTCTGATTCTTAAACAGTTTATAGTTTGCATCAAAGGATTCATCAATGATAATGGGGTTAGCACAAGTGAAGCCAGATAAATTGGATGGATCTGCTGAAAGTTCCTTTGCAGCAACCCATGTGGTTTTGGGGTACTGCTCAGGTTTCCAGTAAGAGCCATCTGCGTTTATTTTCCTCACGAACCCAACACCCTCTTTCCTGGGGTTTCGGTTCAGAATCTGCTTCTTGAGGACATCACATAATGTCTGATGTCCTTTAAGACTTTTGTACATCCCTGTTTCAAGCAATGTCTTCAACCTAGCATTCTCATCAGCAATAACAGTGGTATCCTCAGCAGAGGGTTAGTTACCACATCAACAATTGAAGATATTGCAATAGCAGTAGCAGTGGAACATTCAGCAACAGAAGTAGCATTATCACGCTCAATGCATTTAAGACAGGGTGGTTCAAATCCTTCCTGAGCGGGACTGATCTGTTCGGTGCGAAGTGAATCGTTTTCCTTTTGAAGATCTTCATGAGCCGCTCTCAATTTCTCAAGTTCTTGCTTCCTTTGAAGATAATCATAGGAAAGCTTTTCATGAGTTGTTGAGAGAGTATCAAGACGGTCTTCAAGTTCCTGATACTTAACGTGAAGGTTTTTTATGTCTTCAATTAAGGATTCAGATCGAGTCATTTCAGCACCCAACAGATCATCGCTTCTGTCTAACAGTTTTTGAATATGTTCCATAGCTTTCTGTTGTTCAGTTGCAATTTTAGCAAGTGTTTTGTAGCTGGGCTTTGAATCACAGTCAGAGTCATCGTCACTAGATGTTTGATAGCGAGTAGTGCGTGTGTTTACCTTGGCACCACGTGCCATGAAGCAGTAGGTAGGAGTGGAGTCGTTATTGTCATTTGCGTCGGTGTCGGTGATGCAGTCATTGTCTTCAGTGTTGAAGATGGACTTGGCGACGTATGCTGTAGCCAGACTCGCAATGCCAGAATCAGACTCTTCCTCAGACTCCACCTCTGCCTCCTCAGATGCGGACTCCTCCTCTGAATCCATCTCCTTGCCCACAAACGCACGTGCCTTGCCAGATGAGCTCTTTTTGTGTGATGAAGACTTTGAGGAAGACTTGGAAGAATACTTTGAGTATTTCTTCTTCTTCTTGTCATCTGAATCATATTCCTTGCTCTTCTTCTTCTTTCTGTTCTCATTGTCCCACTGTGGACACTCAGAGATGAAGTGTCCAGTTTTCTTGCACTTGTGACATGTTTTCTTCTTGTAGTCATGAGCAGAAGCTTCATCATTCCTTGAGCTTGATCGTGAAAATTTTCTGAAACCTTTCTTCTTGGTGAATTTTTGGAATTTCTTCACTAGCATTGCAAGTTCTCTTCCAATGTCTTCAGGATCATCAGAACTGCAGTCAGATTCTTCTTCAGATGAGGAAACAGCTTTTGCCTTCAAGGCACGAGTTCACCCATAGTTTGGACCGTAGATATCTCTTTTCTCAGAAAGCTGAAACTCATGTGTGTTGAGCCTCTCAAGTATGTCAGAAGGATCGAGTGTCTTGAAATCAGGACGTTCTTGAATCATCAGGGCCAGGATGTCAAACGAACTATCAAGTGATCTCAGCAGCGTCTTGACGATTTCATGTTTGGTGATCTCAGTGGCGCCGAGGGCTTGAAGCTCATTTGTGATGTCAGTTAGCCGGTCAAATGTGTGCTGGACATTCTCATTGTCATTTCGCTTGAAGCGGTTGAAGAGGTTGCGAAGAACACTGATCCTTTGATCTCTCTGGGTTGAGACGCCTTCATTGACCTTGGAGAGTCAGTCCCAGACCAGCTTGGATGTCTTCAAAGCACTCACACGGCCATACTGTCCTTTTGTCAGATGACCACAGATGATATTTTTGGCAGTAGAGTCCAGTTGAGTGAACTTCTTGACATCAGCAGCAGTGACACCTTCTCCAGCCTTGGGAATGCCGTTCTCGACGACATACCATAGGTCGACGTCAATGGCTTCAAGATGCATGCGCATCTTATTCTTCTAGTAGGGATATTCAGTTCCATCGAAGACGGGGCACGCAGCGGAGACTTTGATTATCCCTGCAGTCGACATAGCTAAAACTCCAGGTGGTTAAACCAAATCACACAGAACAAGGGAGCACCTTGCTCTGATACCAATTGAAAGTGCGTTATATCGACTAGAGGGGGGTGAATAGGCGATTTTTATGAGAGTCTTCAAAACGTGGAAGTTATGAAGACACACAGTGAAGATTATGCCTATCACTATGCAGCGGAAATTAGATTACACTAGGCCAGCCATGGTCAAGTATTCAATAGAGTGAAAGTACAATGACAAATAGCTGAGATGTAATAAGGATCAGGTAGGAAGAAGTTATGAAGCCAAACAGATCATACATTCATGTTGTGAAGACAAAAGATAGAGCAAGCATGCAATGGCTTCACAATGAATAACAATAAGAAAAAGGAAAGTGAAGATGAAACCAGTGACTCGTTGAAGACAATGATTTGTTGGACCAGTTCCAGTTGCTGTGACAACTGTACGTCTGGTTGGAGTGGCTAGGTATTTAAACCTTAGGACACACGGTCCCGGACACCCAGTCCTGAACACACAGTTCAAGACACCAAGTCCTCACCGTATTCTCCTTGAGCTAAGGTCACTTAGTCCTCGCCCAATCACTCTGGTAAGTCTTCAAGGTAGACTCCCAAACCTTCACAGACTTCGTTCACTGGCAATCCACAATTTCTCTTGGATGCTCTGAACGCGACGCCTAACCGTCTGGAGGATTCACAGTCCTCAAGTGTAATAAGTCTTCAGATCATACAGACAAGAAGACCTAAGTGATGCCCAATTTGCTCTAGCTCTGGGTGGTTAGGGCTTTTCTCCTCACTGGGAATTTTCTCTCAAAGGCTTCGAGGTGGGTTGCTCTCAAACGACAAAAGCCGTGCACTGAAATCTGAGCAGCCAACCATTTATGGTTGTGGGGGTGGGCTATTTATAGCCACTTGGCAACCCGACCTGATTTGTCCGAAATGACCCTGGGTCACTAAGGAACTGACACGTGTCTCAACGGTCAGATTTCGAACTCTCATGGCAACTTTACTTGGGCTGCAAGCAAAGCTGACTTGTCTGGCTCTGGCTCTGGACAAGATTCGCTCTCATTGTCTTCACTCGAAGACATAGGTTTTTGATTTAGGCATCACTTCAGTCATTCTGACTGGTTCTCCTGGACCCCACTTAACAGTACGGTGGTTCCTATGACTCAACACAAAAAAAGAACTACGAAAGATCTAAGTCTTCGAGCTCCATAGGCTTCATAACGTGTCTTCTTTTGTCATAGTCTTCAATGTGAATATCTTCATATACCACCTTGTCTTCAATGTCTTCATACATTTTTAGGGGTCATCTCTGGTAGTAAACCGAATCAATGAGGGACTTCTACCTGTGTTATCCTGCAATTCTCACAAACACATTAGTCCCTCAACTAGGTTTTTCGTCAATACTCCAAAACCAACTAGGGGTGGCACTGATGCACTTACATTACAGAGAGTGCCCATACCCATGTGATTATATCTCCTTGGTCGGTGAAGAAGGTGGTGGTGATGGATAATCGCACATCGAGCGTAAGAGGTCCTCCAGCTTGCGGATAATGCCCTTGAGTGCGACAATATGCTCCTTCAACAAAATATTTTCTTGTGTGAGATACTTATTCTGTATACGAGCTAACTCAATCATCTTGAAAGCTTCGATCTCAGTTGGGGTAAGAAGGTTATGATCAAGTTGAAGGATGTCTTTTGCTGCCGGAGCTTGATCCTCCGTGGCCTTCTTGATCCTTTCATCCTTGTTGACCTTCGTGGGTTCTTCCCCCTTCAGATCTATCCTCATTAGCCAAGCATCGTTGTCACCATTGTTGGAGGAGGGGGACGACATGATGCCTGGCCTTGAAAACCCTGACAGAAAACAGCTCAAAACAAGAACAGAGGAGATTTGCGTGATACGGGAGTCAAAGCCTTCGGGAGAATATATAATGAATTTTTACCGACCAAAATATGTATCGTACAAGAAAACGGAGTCGGAAGGCACACGAGGTGCTCATGAGGTAGGAGGGCGCGCCCACCACCCTCGTGGGGCCCTCGTGTCCTTCCCGGACTGCTACTTATTTTTCTATTTTTCTAAATATTCCAAAACAGAGAAATATTTCCTTAGAAATTGTTTTGGAGTCGGTTTACTTACTGTACCACATACCTATTCCCTTTCGGAGTCTGAAACGTTTCGGAAAGTGTCCCTTATGTATTCCTCCGGGGTTACGATTTCAATAATATTGGTTTCAACATTTATGGGATTACCTGAGATATAGTGTTTGATTCTTTGACCGTTTACCACCTTCGGATTTGTGCCTTCGAAGCTGTTGATTTTTATTACACCGGAACGATAGACCTCCTCGATAACATAGGGGGCCTTCCCATTTATAGAGAAGTTTTCCTGCAAAAAATCTTAAACGAGAGTTGCATAGCAATACATAATCACCTACATTAAACTCACGCTTTTGTATCCTTTTGCCATGCCATCTTTTAACTTTTTCTTTAAATAACTTGGTATTTTCATATGCTTGGGTTCTCCATTCATCAAGTGAGCTAATATCAAATAACCTCTTCTCACCGGCAAGTTTCAAATCATAGTTGAGCTCTTTAATAGCCCAATATGCCTTATGTTCTAGTTCGAGAGGTAAGTGACATGCCTTTCCATATACCATTTTATATGGAGACATACCCATAGGATTTTTGTATGCAGTTCTATATGCCCATAATGCATCATCAAGTTTCTTGGACCAATTCTTTCTAGACCTATTAACAGTCTTTTGCAAAATTAATTTGAGCTCTCTATTGCTCAATTCTACTTGACCACTAGACTGTGGATGATAAGGAGATGCAATTCTATGATTAACATCATATTTAGCAAGCATTTTACAGAAAGCACCATGAATAAAGTGTGAACCACCATCAGTCATTAAATATCTAGGGACTCTAAACCTCGGAAAAATAACTTCCTTAAGCATTTTGATAGAAGTGTTATGATCAGCACTACTAGTTGGAATAGCTTCTACCCACTTAGTAACGTAATCAACAGCAACTAAAATATGTGTATATCCATTAGAGGTAGGAAAAGGTCCCATATAATCAAAGCCCCAGACATCAAACGGTTCAATAACAAGAGAATAATTCATAGGCATTTCTTGACGTCTACTAATATAACCAATTCTTTGACATTCATCACAAGACAAGACAAACTTACGTGCATCCTTGAAAAGAGTAGGCCAATAAAAACCGGATTGCAATACCTTATGTGCAGTTCTGTCTCCAGCGTGGTGTCCTCCATAAGCTTCGGAGTGACACTTGCGTAGGATCTGTTCCTGTTCATGCTCAGGTGCACAACGTCTAATAACATCATCTACTCCTTCTTTATAAAGATGTGGGTCATCCCAAAAGTAATGTCTGAAATCATAGAAGAACTTTTTCTTTTGTTGGTATGTGAAGCTAGGTGGTATAAACTTAGCAACAATATAATTAGCATAATCAGCATACCAAGGAGTACTACGAGAAGTACTTATAACATTTAATTGTTCATCAGGAAAGCTATCATTAATAGGTAGTGGGTCATCAAGAACATTCTCTAACCTAGACAAGTTGTCTGCTACGGGGTTCTCAGCTACTTTTCTATCAACAATATGCAAATCAAATTCTTGCAGCAAGAGAACCCATCTAATAAGTCTAGGTTTAGCATCTTTCTTTTTCATAAGGTATTTAATAGCAGCATGATCAGTGTGAATAGTTACTTTAGAATCAACAATATAAGGTCTGAACTTATCACAAGCAAATACAACTGCTAAAAGTTCATTTTCAGTAGTAGCATAATTTCTTTGAGCATTGTCTAGAGTCTTACTAGCATAATGGATAACATTTAATTTCTTATCAACTCTTTGCCCTAGAACAGCACCTACAGCATAATCACTAGCATCACACATAATTTCAAAGGGTAAATTCCAATCAGGTGGCTGAACAACAGGTGCAGAGACTAATGCTTTCTTAAGTATTTCAAATGCTTCTACACAATCATCATCAAAGACAAATGGTATATCTTTTTTGCAATAAATTAGTGAGAGGCCGAGAAATTTTTGAGAAGTCCTTAATGAACCTCCTGTAAAATCCAGCGTGACCAAGGAAACTTCTTATACCTTTGATGTCCTTGGGACATGGCATATTTTCAATAGCATCAACTTTGGCTTTATCAACTTCAATACCTTTTTCGGAAACTTTGTGCCCCTAAACAATACCTTCATTAACCATAAAGTGGCACTTTTCCCAATTCAAGACAAGATTAGTTTCTTCACATCTCTGCAACACTCGATCAAGATTGCTCAAGCAATCATCAAAAGATGAACCATAGACGGAAAAGTCGTCCATGAAAACCTCGCAAATCTTTTCACAAAAGTCAGAGAATATAGCCATCATGCATCTTTGAAAGGTAGCAGGTGCATTACATAGACCAAAAGGCATACGTCTATAAGCAAAAGTACCAAAAGGGCATGTAAAAGTAGTCTTTGATTGATCTCTAGCCGACACAGGTATTTGAGAGAAACCAGAATAACCATCTAGAAAGCAATAGTGTGTATGTTTGCATAATCTTTCTAGCATTTGATCAATAAAAGGTAAAGGGTAATGATCTTTCTTAGTAGCTTTATTTAATTTGCGGAAATCAATTACCATCCTATAACCTGTGATAATTCTTTATGGGGTCAATTCATATTTATCATTAGGAACAACAGTAATACCTCCCTTCTTAGGGACACAATGGACAGGACTTACCCACTGACTATCAGCAACGGGATAAATTATACCTGCCTCTAGAAGCTTGAGTATTTCTTTTCTTACCACTTCTTTCATTTTAGGATTTAGACGTCGTTGAGGATCACGAACTGGTTTGGCATCTACTTCCAAATTTATTTTATGTTGACATAGAGTGGGACTAATGCCCTTAAGATCATCAAGAGTATATCCAATAGCAGCACGATACTTCTTCAGAGTTTTCAATAATCTTTCTTCTTCATGCTCTGAAAGGTTAGCACTAATAATAACATGATATATCTTCTTTTCATCAAGATAAGCATATTTAAGATTATTAGGTAAAGGTTTAAGCTCAAACACGGGATCACCCTTGGGTGGAGGGGGATCCCCTAAAATTTCAACAGGCAAATTGTGTTGCAGAATAGGTTCCTGTTCAAAGAATACATCATCTATTTCCCTTCGTTCGTTCATGAACATATTTTCATGGTCTAGCAAATAGTGTTCTAAAGGATCACTAGGAGGTACGGCAATAGAAGCAAGACCAAAAATTTCATCCTTACTAGGTAATTCTTCCTCACGATGTTGTTTACTAAATTTAGAGAAGTTAAACTCATGAACCATATCATCCAAGCCAATAGTAACAACATTCTTTTCACAATCTATCCTAGCATTAACAGTGTTCAAGAAGGGTCTACCAAATATAATGGGACAAAAGCTATCTTGTGGAGAAGTAAGAACAAGAAAATCAGCGGGATATTTAGTTTTCCCACACAAGACTTCAACATCTCTAACAATCCCAATTGGTGAAATAGTATCTCTATTGGCAAGTTTAATTGTGACATCGATATCTTCTATCTCAGCAGGTGCAATTTCATTCGTAATTTCTTCATACAAGTCATAAGGTATAACACTAGCACTAGCACCCATATCACATAAGCCATGATAACAATGATCTCCTATTTTAACAGAAATAACAGGCACGCCTACCACAGGTCTATGTTTATCTTTATCACACGGTTTAGCAATTCTAGCAGTTTCACCATCAAACTGAATAACATGCCCATCAATATTATCAGACAAGAGATCTTTAACAATAGCAATATTAGGTTCTACTTTAATTTGCTCAGGGGGTACATAAGTTCTGATATTGCTTTTACGAACAATAGTTGAAGCTTTAGCATGATCCTTTACTCTAACAGGGAAAGGTGGTTTCTCAACATAAGAAGTAGGAACAATAGGATCATTATAAGTGACAGTCTTTTCTTCATTTTTAATAGGTGCAGCTACTTTTACTTCTATGGGAGGATGATATTTAAACCACTTCTCCTTAGGGAGATCAACATAAGTAGCAAAAGATTCACAGAAAGAAGCTACTATCTCAGAGTCAAGTCCATATTTAGTGCTAAACTTACGGAAAATATCGGTATCCATAAAAGATTTAACACAATCAAACTTAGGTGTCATACCTGACTCCTTACCTTCGTCGAGGTCCCAATCTTCAGAGTTGCGTTTAACTCTATCCAATAAATTCCATCTGAATTCAATAGTCTTCATCATAAAAGAGCCGGCACAAGAAGTATCGAGCATGGTGCGATTGTTTTCAGAAAGCCGAGCATAAAAACATTGCATAATTATTTCTCTCGAGAGCTCATGATTGGGGCATGAATATAACATTTATTTAACCTCCCCCAAGCTTGAGCGATGCTTTCTCCTTCGCGAGGCCAGAAATTATATATATAATTGCGATCACGATGAACAAGATGCATAGGGTAATACTTTTGATAAATTCCAATTTCAATCTTTTATAGTCCCACGATCTCGTATCACATAGCCTATACCATATCAATGCGTCTTCCTTCAAAGATAAAGGAAAGACCTTCTTCTTAGCAACATCATCGGATACACCTGCAAGCTTAAATAGTCCACAAACTTCATCCACATATAATAAGTGCTCATCAGGATGCTTTGTTCCATCTCCTGTAAAAGGATTAGCGAGCAGTTTTTCCATTATACCTGAAGGTAATATAAAAGGATTTTCATTTTCAATAGGTTCAGTAGGTTGAGGAGCAACTCTTTGCTCTACTGGATGGGGTGAAGATACCCCGAACAAGCCCCTAAGAGAATTACTTTCCATAGTAACAAGTGACAGTAAATTTCAGCACACTATATAAATTTTTCCTTACCAAATTCCACCTACCAGAAGCGCTACACTCCCCGGCAACGGCGCCAGAAAAGAGTCTTGATGACCCACATGATGACCCACAAGTATAGATCTATCGTAGTCCTTTCGATAAGTAAGAGTGTCGAACCCAACGAGAGCAGAAGGAATGATAAGCCGGTTTTCAGCAAGGTATTCTCTGCAAGTACTGAAATAAGTGTAACAGATAGTTTTGTAATGGAAATTGTAACGAGCAACAAAAGTAACAATAAATAAGTGCAGGCAGGTGGCCCATCCTTTGTAGCAAAGGACAAGCCGGAACAAACTCTTATAATAGGAAAAGCTAATAGGAAAAGCGCTCCCGAGGACACATGGGAATATCGTCAAGCTAGTTTTCATCACGTTCATATGATTCGCGTTCGATACTTTGATAATTTGATATGTGGGTGGACCGGTGCTTGGGTGCTGTTCTTACTTGAACAAGCATCCCACTTATGATTAACCTCTATTGCAAGCATCCGCAACTACAACAAAAGTATTAAGGTAAACCTAACCATAGCATGAAACATATGGATCCAAATCAGCCCCTTACGAAGCAACGCATAAACTAGGGTTTAAGCTTCTGTCACTCTAGCAACCCATCATCTACTTATTACTTCCCAATGCCTTCCTCTAGGCCCAAATAATGGTGAAGTGTTATGTAGTCGACGTTCACATAACACCACTAGAGGCTAGACAACATACATCTTATCAAAATATCAAACGAATACCAAATTCACATGACTACTAATAGCGAGACTTCTCCCTTGTCCTCAGGAACAAACGTAATTACTCACAAAGCATATTCTTGTTCATAATCAGAGGGGTAATAATATGCATAAAGGATCTGAACATATGATCTTCCACCAAATAAACCAACTAGCATCAACTGCAAGGAGTAATCAACACTACTATCAACCTACTAGCACCAATCCCAGACTTTGAGACAAGAATTGGATACAAGAGATGAACTAGGGTTTGGAGATGAGATGGTGCTAGTGAACATGTTGATGGATATTGCCCTCTCCCGATGAGAGGAGCGTTGGTGATGACGATGGTGATGATTTCCCCCTCCCGGAGGGAAGTTTCCCCGGCAGAACAGCTCTACCAGAGCTCTAGATTGGTTCCGCCTCGTGGCGGCGGAGTCTCGTCCCGAAAGGTTGCTTTCTATTTTTTTTTCTCATCGAAAGACTTCATATAGGAGAAGATGGACGTCGAAGAGCCACCAGGGGGCCCACGAGGTAGGGGGGCATGCCCTGGCAGGGGGGGCGCGCCCCCCACCCTCGTGAGCAGGGTGTGGGCCCCCTGGACTTCATCTTTGGCGAGGATTTTTCTTTATTTATTTTAAGATATTCCGTGGAGTTTCAGGACTTTTGGATTTGCACAGAATAGGTCTCTAATATTTGCTCCTTTTCCAGCCCTAGAATTCCAGCTGCCGGCATTCTCCCTCTTTATGTAAACCTTGTAAAATAAGAGAGAATAGCCATAAGTATTGCGACATAACGTGAAATAACAGCCCATAATGCAATAAATATCAATATAAAAGCATGATGCAAAATGGACGTATCAGTCGCTCAAGGGCATCGGATGTTCGGTCCCAGCATATTGAGACCAGAACAACTTTTTCGTCGAGCTCCCTTCCTCGGCCCGATAGAACTCCGCGGCATCCGATACACTACGTGGTAGATCTGTGAACGCTCCTGGAGAGCTCCGAATTCGGGTAAGTAAAAGGAAAGTCTCCTTCACATGCTTGCTTTGCATAATGAATGCCTTACCCGCCGCTATCTTCTTGACCACCTGAATCTCCTAGAGGGCCTTTTGGATTTCGGCCTTAGCATTTTGTGCGTTCTCGAGGGCCTTCGCAAGCTCGGACCCCTGCGTCTTAGAGTCACGCTCCAAGGACTCGTATTTCTTGACGAAATCCTGGAGCTCTTGCTGAACCTCGCCGACTCGGGACTCTTGCTTCTCGCGCTCGATGCGCTCCTTGGCCGCTCTGTCTTTGGCCTTGGACAGCGCCTTCTTCAGGGCCGCCACTTCGGTCATGGCCCCTAGCAAAATTCATGATGATCCTATGATCTAATGACCACTTTTTTCTTTATCAATATACAGACGGGGTACCACTTACCTTTGTTCTCTTCGAGCTGCCTCTTAGTAAGGCCGAGCTCTTCCTCAGACCGCTCAAGGTCCCACTTCTGTCCGGAGACCTCCACAGTACGAGCGGCAGCGGCCAGCAACGAAACCTGCTTATTCACATAGACATACTCTGATTAGACTCCTGTGATTGTTATTTGAACCTCTGTTCGGCCTTTCTTTGCGAACACCAAACAGAGCATCAGGGGCTACTGTCTATGCTGTGATATTTTCTCATAATTTGATTACTTACCTCAAAGCCTGTTAGGAGGCTGGCACAGGCTTCGGTCAATCCGCTTTTGGCGGACCGAACCTTCTCGACCACCGCACTCATGATGGTGCGGTGCTCTTCGTCAATGGAAGCGTCGCGAAGCGCTTCCAGCAAGTTGTCCGATGCCTCTAGATGAACAAAGGCCATCGGCACAGACGGCTCGCCCCCCTTAGCGAGGGGTCGCCTGACAGAATCCGGAACCACTGGAGGTTCCGGCGCAGTATCCGGCTGGGGGCCAAACTTGCTGCGGCCCCCGTCATTAGAACCCATGGGGGTCTTACCCCCCATGCACCCGGCATCTGGGATGTCGCCTTGTGGCACCTCCAGAATTATCTCCCCTTGGTCCGGTGCCCTCTGAGACAACACCTCGATGTCGTCCATGGGCCGGGGGGAGGTGGCTATCGGGAGTGAATCGTTGTTCATCGCCGACTGGCCCAAAGACCCATCCGAAGAGGATACGTCTATGTGGGCTTTGGATGGACTGCACGATCATGTTTGACATGATAAGAAGCAATAAAACAAAACATACCAGAACTATTATAGTATCTGAATACTTACGACTTCGCCCGGGGCTTGTCCCTAGGCAACCACTCCTCGTCGCTGTAAGCGGCTGTTATGGAGTGGTCCGGAAGGAGGGTCCTTCCCTTCTTGGACCCTTCAGCCTCCCCAGATGGGGCGGCCTTCCTTTTCTTGTCCCCCCACCCCGGGGGTTGGGGGGAGAACTTTCCTCTTCCGCCTCCTCGTTTTCGTGGGAGGAGTGCGCCTCGGTGTTTTCGAACGATGAGTCTGATACAACCTTGCGCCGGAGACCTTTCCTGGTCCCCGCGGCCTTCTTCTTGGCCTTCTTCTCCGGCGCCTCATAGGGCGCCGGAACCAGCATCTCCGTTAAGAGAGCCTTTGCTAGATCTTCGGGCAGTGGGGCCGGACAATCGATCCGCTCCGCTGTCGCTACCCAGTCCTGTTAAAATGGCATGGAGGCTCAGATCCCTCACATGATTATACTGGGGAAAGGAACATCTTGTGAGATATAAAGAGCTTACCGGATTGGCAGGGCGCTTTGCGCTGAGTCCGCGATCCTCGGTAAGGGGAGGAGGTACCTCGGTGGCCTTGAACAGCACCTTCCAGACGTCTTTGTGCGTCGTGTCGAAAAACTCTCGTAGCGTTTGGTGATCGGCCGGGTCGAACTCCCACATATTGAATGCCCGTCTTTGACACGGAAGGATCCGGCGGAAGAGCATGACCTGGACCACGTTGACAATCTTGATTTTCTTGCTTATCATATTTTTAACACAAGCTCTGGAGTCCGGTCAGCTCCACCGATGAACCCCAGGATAGGCCCTTCTCTTTTCCAGGAGGTGAGCCGCGTGGGGATGCCAGATCGAAATTCGGGGGCCGCCACCCAGTTGGTGTCATGCGGCTCGGTGATGTAGAACCACCCCGATTGCCACCCCTTCACGGTCTCCACATAGGAGCCTTCGAGCCAGGTGACGTTGGGCATTTTTGAAGGAAATATGCCCTAGAGGCAATAATAAAGTTATTATTTATTTCCTTATTTCATGATAAATTTTTATTATTCATGCTAGAATTGTATTAACCGGAAACATAATACATGTGTGAATACATAGACAAACAGAGTGTCACTAGTATGCCTCTACTTGACTAGCTCGTTGATCAAAGGTGGTTAAGTTTCCTAACCATATACATGAGTTGTCATTTGATTAACGGGATCACATCATTAGGAGAATGATGTGATTGACTTGACCCATTCCGTTAGCTTAGCACTTGATCATTTAGTTTGTTGCTATTGCTTTCTTCATGACTTATACATGTTCCTATGACTATGAGATTATGCAACTCCCGTTTACTGGAGGAACACTTTGTGTGTCGCCAAACGTCACAATGTAACTGGGTGATTATAAAGGTGCTCTACATGTGTCTCCAAAGGTACTTGTTGGGTTGGCGTATTTCGAGATTAGGATTTGTCACTCCGATTGTCGGAGAGGTATCTCTGGGCCCACTCGGTAATGCACATCACTATAAGCCTTGCAAGCATTGCAACTAATGAGTTAGTTGCGGGATGATGTATTACGAAACGAGTAAAGAGACTTGCCGGTAACGAGATTGAACTAGGTATTGAGATACCGACGATCGAATCTCGGGCAAGTAACATACCGATGACAAAGGGAACAACGTATGTTGTTATGCGGTCTGACCGATAAAGATCTTCATAGAATATGTAGGAGCCAATATGGGCATCCAGGTCCCGCTATTGGTTATTGACCAGAGAGGTTTCTCGGTCATGTCTACATAGTTCTCGAACCCGTAGGGTCCGCAAGCTTAACGCTCGTTGATGATATAGTACTATATGAGTTATGTATGTTGATGACCGAATGTTGTTCGGAGTCCGAGATGAGATCACGGACATGACGAGGAACTCCGGAATGGTCCGGAGATAAAGTTTGATATATGGGATAGTAGTGTTTGATCTCCGGAAGGGTTCCGGAATTCACCAGAAGGGGTTCCGGATGTTTCCCGAAATGTTTGGGTACAAGAACACTTTATCTGGGCCAAAGGGGAAAGCCCGCGAGGCTATTGGAAAGTGCAAAAGGAAGTTTTGCGGAGACCAGAGGCTAGACGCCAGGAACCCTGGCGTCTAGGGGGTAGACGCCGGGAACCCTGGCGTCTAGCCCTGGAGTCCAAGAAGGACTCTTGCCTTTTGGGTGAAACCGACTTTGAGGAGGCTTTTACTCCAAGTTTCGACCCCAGGGATCAACATATAAATAGAGGGGTAGGGCTAGTACCAAAGACAGATCAAGAAACACCAAGCCGTGTGCCGGCAACCCCGTCCCCTCTAGTTTATCCTCCGTCATAGTTTTCGTAGTGCTTAGGTGAAGCCCTGCGGAGATTGTTCTTCACCAACACCGTCACCACGCCGTCGTGCTGCCGGAACTCATCTACTACTTCGCCCCTCTTGCTGGATCGAGAAGGCGAGGACGTCACCGAGCCGAACGTGTGCAGAACTCGGAGGTGCCGTGCTTTCGGTACTTGGATCAGTCGGACGTGAAGACATACAACTACATCAACCGCGTTGATATAACGCTTCCGCGAACGGTCTACGAGGGTACGAAGGTTCTTGCTTAAGCCCGTAGCAGCCACGTAAAACTTGCAACAACAAAGTAGAGGACGTCTAACTTGTTTTTGCAGGGCATGTTGTGATGTGATATGGTCAAGACATGATGCTAAATTTTATTGTATGAGATGATCATGTTTTGTAACCGAGTTATCGGCAACTGGCAGGAGCCATATGGTTGTCGCTTTATTGTATGCAATGCAATTGCACTGTAATGCTTTACTTTATCACTAAGCGGTAGCGATAGTCGTGGAAGCATAAGATTGGCGAGACAACAACGATGCTATGATGGAGATCAATGTGTCGCCCCGGTGATGATAGTGATCATGACGGTGCTTCGGAGATGGAGATCACAAGCACAAGATGATGATGGCCATATCATATCACTTATATTGATTGCATGTGATGTTTATCTTTTATGCATCTTATCTTGCTTTGATTGATGGTAGCATTATAAGATGATCTCTCACTAAATTTCAAGATAAAAGTGTTCTCCCTGAGTATGCACCGTTGCCAAAGTTCGTCGTGCCCAGACACCACGTGATGATCGGGTGTGATAAGCTCTACGTCCATCTACAACGGTTGCAAGCCAGTTTTTGCACACGCAGAATACTCAGGTTAAACTTGACGAGCCTAGCATATGCAGATATGGCCTCAGAACACTGAGACCAAAAGGTCGAGCGTGAATCATATAGTAGATATGATCAACATATTGATGTTCACCATTGAAAGCTACTCCATTTCACGTGATGATCGGTTATGGTTTAGTTGATTTGGATCACGTGATCACTTAGAAGATTAGAGGGATGTCTTTCTAAGTGGGAGTTCTTAAGTAATATGATTAATTGAACTTAAATTTATCATGAACTTAGTACCTGATAGTATTTTGCTTGTCTATGTTGATTGTAGATAGATGGCCCATGCTGTTGTTCCGTTGCGTTCCTTGAGAAAGCAAAGTTGAAAGATGATGGTAGAAATTACACGGAGTGGGTCCATAACTTGAGGATTATCCTCATTGCTGCACAGAAGAATTACGTCCTGGAAGCACCGCTAAGTGCCAAGCCTGCTGCAGGAGCAACACCAGATGTTATGAACGTCTGGCAGAGCAAAGCTGATGACTACTCGATAGTTCAGTGTGCCATGCTTTACGGCTTAGAATCGGGTCTTCAACGAAGTTTTGAACGTCATGGAGCATATGAGATGTTTCAGGAGTTGAAGTTAATATTTCAAGCAAATGCCCGGATTGAGAGATATGAAGTCTCCAATAAGTTCTATAGCTGCAAGATGGAGGAGAATAGTTCTGTCAGTGAACATATACTCAAAATGTCTGGGTATCATAATCACTTGACTCAACTGGGAGCTAATCTTCCTGTTGATAGTGTCATTGACAGAGTTCTTCAATCACTGCCACCAAGCTATAAGAGCTTCGTGATGAACTATAACATGCAAGGGATGGATAAGATGATTCCCGAGCTCTTCGCAATGCTAAAGGCTGTGGAGGTAGAAATCAAGAAGGAGCATCAAGTGTTGATGGTCAATAAGACCGCCAATTTCAAGAAAAAGGGCAAAGGGAAGAAGAAGGGGAACTTCAAGAAGAACAGCAAACAAGTTGCTGCTCAGGAGAAGAAACCCAAATCTGGACCTAAGCCTGAAACTGAGTGCTTCTACTGCAAGCAGACTGGACACTGGAAGCGAAACTTCCCCAAGTATTTGGCGGATAAGAAGGATGGCAAGGTGAACAAAGGTATATGTGATATACATGTTATTGATGTGTACCTTACTAGAGCTCGCAGTAGCACCTGGGTATTTGATACTGGTTCTATTGCTAATATCTGCAACTCGAAACAGGGACTACGGATTAAGCGAACACTGGCAAAGGACGAGGTGACAATGCGCGTGGGAAATGGTTCCAAAGTCGATGTGATCGCGGTCGGCACGCTACCTCTACATCTACCTTCGGGATCAGTTTTAGACCTAAATAATTGTTATTTGGTGCCAGCGTTGAGCATGAACATTATATCTGGATCTTGTTTGATGCGAGACGGTTATTCATTTAAATCAGAGAATAATGGTTGTTCTATTTATATAAGTAATATCTTTTATGGTCATGCACCCTTGAAGAGTGGTCTATTTTTGATGAATCTCGATAGTAGTGATACACATATTCATAATGTTGAAGCCAAAAGATGCAGAGTTGATAATGATAGTGCAACTTATTTATGGCACTGCCGTTTAGGTCATATCGGTGTAAAGTGCATGAAGAAACTCCATACTGATGGACTTTTGGAATCACTTGATTATGAATCACTTGGTACTTGCGAACCGTGCCTCGTGGGCAAGATGACCAAAAATGCCGTTCTCCGGTACTATGGAGAGAGCAACGGATTTGTTGGAAATCATACATACAGATGTATGTGGTCCGATGAATGTTGAGACTCGTGGCGGATATCGTTATTTTCTCACCTTCACAGATGATTTAAGCAGATATGGGTATATCTACTTAATGAAACATAAATCTGGAACATTTGAAAAGTTCAAAGAATTTCAGAGTGAAGTTGAAAATCATCGTAACAAGAAAATAAAATTTATATGATCTGATCATGGAGGAGAATATTTGAGTTACGAGTTTGGTCTACATTTGAAACAAAGTGGAATAGTTTCGCAACTCACGCCACCCGGAACACCACAGCGTAATGGTGTGTCCGAACGTCATAATCGTACCTTACTAGATATGGTGCGATCTATGATGTCTCTTACTGATTTACCGCTATCGCTTTGGGGTTATGCTTTAGAGACGGTCGCATTCACGTTAAATAGGGCACCATCGAAATCCGTTGAGACGACGCCTTATGAATTGTGGTTTGGCAAGAAACCAAAGTTGTCGTTTCTTAAAGTTTGGGGCTGCGATGCTTATGTGAAAAAGCTTTAACCTGATAAGCTCGAACCCAAATCGGAGAAATGTGTCTTCATAGGATACCCAAAGGAGACTGTTGGGTACTGAAGGAAATATGCCCTAGAGGCAATAATAAAGTTATTATTTATTTCCTTATTTCACGATGAATGTTTATTATTCATGCTAGAATTGTATTAACCGGAAACATAATACATGTGTGAATACGTAGACAAACAAAGTGTCACTAGTATGCCTCTACTTGACTAGCTCGTTAATCAAAGATGGTTATGTTTCCTAACCATGAACAATGAGTTGTTATTTGATTAACGGGATCACATCATTAAGAGAATGATCTGATTGACATGACCCATTCCATTAGCTTAGCACCCGATCGTTTAGTATGTTGCTATTGCTTTCTTCATGACTTATACATGTTCCTATAACTATGAGATTATGCAACTCCCGTTTACCGGAGGAACACTTTGGGTACTACCAAACGTCACAACGTAACTGGGTGATTATAAAGGAGTACTACAGGTGTCTCCAAAGGTACATGTTGGGTTGGCGTATTTCGAGATTAGGTTTTGTCACTCCGATTGTCGGAGAGGTATCTCTGGGCCCTCTCGGTAATGCACATCACATAAGCCTTGCAAGCATTGCAACTAATGAGTTAGTTGCGAGATGATGTATTACAGAACAAGTAAAGAGACTTGCCAGTAACGAGATTGAACTAGGTATTGGATACCGATGATCGAATCTCGGGCAAGTAACATACCGATGACAAAGGGAACAACGTATGTTGTTATGCGGTCTGACCGATAAAGATCTTCGTAGAATATGTAGGAGCCAATATGGGCATCCAGGTCCCGCTATTGGTTATTGACCGGAGACGTGTCTCGGTCATGTCTACATTGTTCTCGAACCCGTAGGGTCCGCACGCTTAAGGTTACGATGACAGTTATATTATGAGTTTACATGTTTTGATGTACCGAAGGAGTTCGGAGTCCCGGATGAGATCGGGGACATGACGAGGAGTCTCGAAATGGTCGAGACGTAAAGATTCATATATTGGATGATATGGTTAGGCCAAGGGGTCAAGCCCATGAGGCTTTAGGTCGGCGCAAAAGGAGTTTTGCGGAGGCCAGGGGGCCAAACGCCGGAGACCCTGGCGTCTGGCCCTGGGCCAGACGCCGAGGCCCATGGCGTCTGGGCCAGACGCCAAGGATTGTGGCGTTTGGTCCTGGAGTCCGAGTGGGACTCTTGCCTTTTGGGCAAAACCGACTTTGAGGAGGCTTTTGCTCCAAGTTTCGACCCCGGGGCTCAACATATAAATAGAGGGGCAGGGCTAGCACCAAAGACACAACAAGTTGATCCACGTGATCTATTCCTTAGCCGTGTGCGGTGCCCCAGCCACCATATTCCTCGATAATACTGTAGCGGAGTTTAGGCGAAGCCCTGCTGCTGTAGTACATCAAGATCATCACCACACCGTCGTGCTGACGGAACTCTTCCCCGACACTTTGCTGGATCGGAGTCCGGGGATCGTCATCGAGCTGAACGTGTGCTCGAACTCGGAGGTGCCGTAGTTTCGGTGCTTGATCGGTTGGATCGTGAAGACGTACGACTACTTCCTCTACGTTGTGTCAACGCTTCCGCAGTCGGTCTGCGTGGGTACATAGACAGCACTCTCCCCTCTCGTTGCTATGCATCACATGATCTTGCGTGTGCGTAGGAATTTTTTTTGAAATTACTATGTTCCCCAACAGTGGCATCCGAGCCTAGGTTTTTATGGTTTGATGTTATTTGCATGAGTAGAACACAAGTGAGTTGTGGGCGATATAAGTCATACTGCCTACCAGCATGTCATACTTTGGTTCGGCGGTATTGTTGGATGAAGCGGCCCGGACCGACATTACGCGTACGCTTACGCGAGACCGGTTCTCCCGACGTGCTTTGCACAAAGGTGGCTAGCGGGTGACAGTTTCTCCAACTTTAGTTGAACCGAGTGTGGCTACGCCCGGTCCTTGCGAAGGTTAAAACGGAGTCTATTTGACAAACTATTGTTGTGGTTTTGATGCGTAGATCACACTCTCCCCTCTCGTTGCTATGCATCACCATGATCTTGCGTGTGCATAGGAAATTTTTTTGAAATTACTACGTTACAAAACAGTGGCATCCGAGCCTAGGTTTTATGTGTTGATGTTATTTGCACGAGTAGAACACAAGTGAGTTGTGGGCGATATAAGTCATACTGCTTACCAGCATGTCATACTTTGGTTCGGCGGTATTGTTGGATGAAGCGGCCCGGACCGACATTACGCGTACGCTTACGCGAGACCGGTTCTCCCGACGTGCTTTGCACATAGGTGGCTTGCGGGTGACAGTTTCTCCAACTTTAGTTGAACCGAGTGTGGCTACGCCCGGTTCTTGCGAAGGTTAAAACAGCACCAACTTGACAAACTATCGTTGTGGTTTTGATGCGTAGGTAAGATTGGTTCTTGCTTAGGCCCGTAGCAGCCACGTAAAACTTGCAACAACAAAATAGAGGACATCTAACTTGTTTTTGCAGGGCATGTTGTGATGTGATATGGTCAAGACATGATGCTGAATTTTATTGTATGAGATGATCGTGTTTTGTAACCGAGTTATCGGCAACTGGCAGGAGCCTTATGGTTGTCGTTTTATTGTATGCAATGCAATCGCGATGTAATGCTTTACTTTATTACTAATCTGTAGTGATAGTCGTGGAAGCATAAGATTGGCGAGACGACAACGATGCTATGATGGAGATCAAGGTGTCACGCCGGTGACGATGGTGATCACGACGGTGCTTCGAAGATGGAGATCACAAGCACAAGATGATGATGGCCATATCATATCACTTATATTGATTGCATGTGATGTTTATATTTTATGCATCTTATCTTGCTTTGATTGACGGTAGCATTATAAGATGATCTCTCACTAAATTATCAAGAAGTGTTCTCCCTGAGTATGCACCGTTGCGAAAGTTCTTCGTGCTGAGACACCACGTGATGATCGGGTGTGATAGGCTCTACGTTCAAATACAACGGGTGCAAAACAGTTGCACATGCGGAATACTTAGGTTATACTTGACGAGCCAAGCATATACAGATATGGCCTCGGAACACGGAGACCGAAAGGTCGAGCGTGAATCATATAGTAGATATGATCAACATAACGATGTTCACCATTGAAAACTACTCCATCTCACGTGATGATCGGTTATGGTTTAGTTGATTTGGATCACGTGATCACTTAGAAGATTAGAGGGATGTCTATCTAAGTGGGAGTTCTTAAGTAATATGATTAATTGAACTTTAATTTATCATGAACTTAGTCCTGGTAGTATTAGCATATCTATGTTGTGGATCAATAGCTCGCGTTGTTGCTTCCCTGTGTTTATTTTGATATGTTCCTAGAGAAAATTGTGTTGAAAGATGTTAGTAGCAAAGATGCGGATTGGATCCGTGATCTGAGGTTTATCCTCATTGCTGCACAGAAGAATTATGTCCTTGATGCACCGCTAGGTGACGGACCTATTGCAGTAGCAGATGCAGACGTTATGAACGTTTGGCTAGCTCAATATGATGACTACTTGATAGTTTAGTGCACCATGCTTAATGGCTTAGAATCGGGCCTTCAAAGACGTTTTGAACGTCATGGAGCATATGAGATGTTCCAGGAGTTGAAGTTAATATTTCAAGCAAATACCCGAGTTGAGAGATATGAAGTCTCCAACAAGTTCTATAGCTAAAAGATGGAGGAGAATCGCTCAACTAGTGAGCATGTGCCCAGATTGTCTGAGTACTACAATCACTTGAATCAAGTGGGAGTTAATCTTCCAGATAAGATAGTGATTGACAGAATTCTCTAGTCACCATCACCAAGTTAATAGAACTTCGTGATGAACTATGATATGCAAGGGATAACGGAAACGATTCCCAAGCTCTTTGTAATGCGGAAATTGATGAAGGTAGAAATCGAGAAAAACATTAAGTGTTGATGGTAGACAAGACCACTAGTTTCAAGAAAAGGGCAGAGGGAAGAAGGGGAACTTCAAAAAGAACAGCAAGCAAGTTGCTGCTCAAGTGAAGAAGCCCAAGTCTGGTCCTAAGCCTGAGACTAAGTGCTTCTACTGCAAAGGGACTGGTCACTGGAAGCGGAACTGCCCCAAGTATTTGGCGGATAAGAAGGATGGCAAAGTGAACAAAAGTATATTTGATATACATGTTATTGATGTGTACTTTACTAGTGTTTATAGCAACCCCTCAGTATTTGATACTGGATCAGTTGCTAAGAGTAGTAACTCAAAACAGGAGTTGCAGAATAATCAGAGACTAATTAAGGGTGAAGTGACGATGCGTGTTGGAAGTAGTTCCAAGATTGATATGATCATCATCGCACACTCCCCTATACTTTCGGGATTAGTGTTGAACCTGAATAAGTGTTATTTGGTGTTTGCGTTGAGCATGAATATGATTTGATCATGTTTATTGTAATACGGTAATTCATTTAAGTAAGAGAATAAATTGTTGTTCTGTTTACATGAATAAAACCTTATATGGTTACACACCCAATGAAAATAGTTCGTTGGATCTCGATCGTAGTGATACACATAATCATAATATTGAAACCAAAAGATGCAAAGTTAATAATGATAGTGCAACTTATTTGTGGCACTGCCGTTTAGGTCATATTGGTGTAAAACGCATGAAACTCCATGCTGATGGGATTTTGGAATCACTTGATTATGAATCACTTGATGATTGCGAACCATGCCTCATGGGCAAGATGACTAAGACTCCATTCTCCGGAGCGAGCAACTGACTTATTGGAAATAATACATACTGATGTATGCGGTCCGATGAGTGTTAAGGCTCACGGCAAGTATCGTTATTTTCCGAACTTCACAGATGATTTGAGCAGATATGGGTATATCTACTTGATGAAACAAAGGTCTGAAACATTTGAAAAGTTCAAAGAATTTTTAGAGTGAAGTGGAGAATCATCGTAACAAAAATGAAAGTTTCTACGATATGATCGCAGAAGTAAAATATTTGAGTTACGAAGTTTGGTCTTCAATTAAAACAATGTGGAATAGTTTCACATACTCATGCCACCTGGAACACCACAATGTAATGGTGTGTCCGAACGTCATAATCATACTTTATTGGATATAGTGCAATCCATGATGTATCTTACCGATCTACCACTATCGTTTTGGGGTTATGCATTAGAGACAGCTGCATTCACGTTAAATAGGGCACCATCAAAATCCGTTGAGACGACGCCTTATGAACTGTGGTTTGGCAAGAAACCAAAGTTGTCATTTCTTAAAGTTTGAGGTTGCAATGCTTATGTGAAAAAGTTTCAACCTGATAAGCTCAAACCCAAATCAGAGAAGTGCGTCTTCATAGGATACCCAAAAGAAAAATGTTGGGTACACCTTCTATCACAGATCCGAAGGCAAATTCGTTGCTGAGAATGGATCCTTTCCAGAGAAGGAGTTTCTCTCGAAAGAAGTGAGTGGGAGGAAAGTAGAAAACTTGATAAGGTAATTGTACCTTCTCCTTTATTGGAAAGTAGTTCATCACAGAAATTTGTTCCTGTGACTCCTACACCAATTAGTGAGGAAGCTAATGATGATGATCATGAAACTTCAGATCAAGTTACTACCGAATCTCGTAGGTAAACCAGAGTGAGATCCGCACCAGAGTAGTACGGTAATCCTGTTCTGGAATTCATGTTACTAGACCATGACGAACTTGCGAACTATGAGGAAGCGATGATGAGCCCAGATTCTGCGAAATGGTTTGAGGCCATGAAATCTGAGATATGATCCATGTATGAGAACAAAGTTTGGACTTTGGTTGACTTGCCCGTTGATCGGCAAGCAATTGAAAATAAATGGATCTTCAAGAGGAAGACAGACGCTGATAGTAGTGTTACTATCTATAAAGCTAGAATTGTCGCAAAAGGTTTTCGACAAGTTCAAGGTGTTGACTACGATGAGAGTTTCTCACTCGTATCTATGCTTGAGTCTGTCCGAATCATGTTAGTAATTGCCACATTTTATGAAATCTGGCAAATGGATAAACAAAACTGCATTCCTTAATGGATTTATTAAAGAAGAGTTGTATATGATGCAACCAGAAGGTTTTGTCAATCCTAAAGGTGCTAACAAAATATGCAAGCTCCAGCGATCCATCTATGGACTGGTGCAAGCATCTCGGAGATGGAATATACGCTTTGATAAGTTGATCAAAGCATATAGTTTTATACAGACTTGCGATGAAGACTGTATTTACAAGAAAGTGAGTGGGAGCACTACAGCATTTCTGATAAGTATATGTGAATGACATATTGTTGATCGGAAATAATGTAGAATTATTCTGTAAAGCATAAAGGAGTGTTTGAAAGGAGTTTTTCAAAAGATAGACTTCGGTGAAGCTGCTTACATATTGAGCTTCAAGATCTATAGAGATAGATCAAGACGCTTGATAAGTTTTTTCAATGAGTACATACCTTGACAAGATTTTGAAGTAGTTCAAGAATGGAGCAGTCAAAGAAAAAGTTCTTGCCTGTATTACAAGGTGTGAAGTTGAGTAAGACTCAAAGCCCGACCATGGCAGAAGATAGAAAGAGAATGAAAGTCATTCCCTATGCCTCAGTCATAGGTTCTATAAAGTATGCCATGCTGTGTACCAGATCTATTGTATACCCTGCACTGATTTGGCAAGGGAGTACAATAGTGATCTAGGAGTAGATCACTGGACAGCGGTCAGAATTATCCTTAGTAAAATAAGGATATGTTTCTCGATTATGGACGTGACAAAAGGGTTCGTTGTAAAACGGTTACGTCGATGCAAGTTTTTAACACTGATCCAGATGATTCTAAGTCTCAATCTGGATACATATTGAAAGTGGGAGCAATTAGATAGAGTAGCTCCGTGCAGAGCATTGTAGACATAGAATTTTGCAAAATACATACGGATCTGAATTTGGCAGGCCCATTGACTAAGATTCTCTCACAAGCACAACATGATCACACTTTAGTACTTTTTGGGTGTTAATCACATAGCGATGTGAACTAGATTACCGAATCTAGTAAACCCTTTGGGTGTTGGTCACATGACGATGTGAACTATGGGTGTTAATCACATGATGATGTGAACTATCGATGTTAATAACATGGTGATGTGATCTAGATTATTGACTCTAGTGCAAGTGGGAGACTGAAGGAAATATGCCCTAGAGGCAATAATAAAGTTATTATTTATTTCCTTATTTCATGATGAATGTTTATAATTCATGCTAGAATTGTATTAACCGGAAACATAATACATGTGTGAATACGTAGACAAACAAAGTGTCACTAGTATGCCTCTACTTGACTAGCTCGTTAATCAAAGATGGTTATGTTTCCTAACCATGAACAATGAGTTGTTATTTGATTAACGAGATCACATCATTAAGAGAATGATCTGATTGACATGACCCATTCCATTAGCTTAGCACCCGATCGTTTAGTATGTTGCTATTGCTTTCTTCATGACTTATACATGTTCCTATAACTATGAGATTATGCAACTCCCGTTTATCGGAGGAACACTTTGGGTACTACCAAACGTCACAACGTAACTGGGTGATTATAAAGGAGTACTACAGGTGTCTCCAAAGGTACATGTTGGGTTGGCGTATTTCAAGATTAGGTTTTGTCACTCCGATTGTCGGAGAGGTATCTCTGGGCCCTCTCGGTAATGCACATCACATAAGCCTTGCAAGCATTGCAACTAATGAGTTAGTTGCGAGATGATGTATTACAGAACGAGTAAAGAGATTTGCCAGTAACGAGATTGAACTAGGTATTGGATACCGACGATCGAATCTCGGGCAAGTAACATACCGATGACAAAGGGAACAACGTATGTTGTTATGCGGTCTGACCGATAAAGATCTTCGTAGAATATGTAGTACATCAAGATCATCACCACACCGTCGTGCTGACGGAACTCTTCCCCGACACTTTGCTGGATCGGAGTCCGGGGATCGTCATCGAGCTGAACGTGTGCTCGAACTCGGAGGTGCCGTAGTTTTGGTGCTTGATCGGTTGGATCGTGAAGACGTACGACTACTTCCTCTACGTTGTGTCAACGCTTCCGCAGTCGGTCTGCGTGGGTACGTAGACAGCACTCTCCCCTCTCGTTGCTATGCATCACATGATCTTGCGTGTGCGTAGGAAATTTTTTTGAAATTACTACGTTCCCCAACAAGTACACCTTCTATCATAGATCCGAAGGCAAGACATTCGTTCCCAAGAATGGATCCTTTCTTGAGAAGGAGTTTCTCTCGAAAGAAGTGAGTGGGAGGAAAGTAGAACTTGATGAGGTAACTGTACATGCTCCCTTATTGGAAAGTAGTTCATCACAGAAACTAGTTTCTGTGACACCTACACCAATTAGTGAGGAAGTTAATGATGATGATCATGGAACTTCAGATCAAGTTATTACTGAACCTCGTAGATCAACCAGAGTAAGATCCGCACCAGAGTGGTACGGTAATCCTGTTCTGGAAGTCATGCTACTAGATCATGATGAACCTACAAACTATGAAGAAGCGATGGTGAGCCCAGATTCCACAAAATGGCTAGAAGCCATGAAATCTGAGATGGGATCCATGTATGAGAACAAAGTGTGGACTTTGGTTGACTTGCCCGTTGATCGGCAAGCAATTGAGAATAAATGGATCTTCAAGAAGAAGACCGACGCTGACGGTAATGTTACTGTCTACAAAGCTCGACTTGTTGCAAAAGGTTTTCGACAAGTTCAAGGGATTGACTATGATGAGACCTTCTCACCCGTAGTGATGCTTAAGTCTATCCGAATCATGTTAGCAATTGCCGCATTTCATGATTATGAAATTTGGCAGATGATGTCAAAACTGCATTCCTGAATGTATTTCTGGAAGAAGAGTTGTATATGATGCAACCGGAAGGTTTTGTCGATCCAAAGGGAGCTAACAAAGTGTGCAAGCTCCAGCGATCCATTTATGGACTGGTGCAAGCCTCTCAGAGTTGGAATAAACGCTTTGATAGTGTGATCAAAGCATTTGGTTTTGTACAGACTTTTGGAGAATCTTGTATTTACAAGAAAGTGAGTGGGAGCTCTGTAGCATTTCTGATATTATATGTGGATGACATATTACTAATTGGAAATGATATAGAATTTCTGGATAGCATAAAGGGATACTTGAATAAAAGTTTTTCTATGAAAGACCTTGGTGAAGCTGCTTACATATTGGGCATCAAGATCTATAGAGATAGATCAAGACGCTTAATTGGACTTTCACAAAGCACATACCTTGACAAAGTTTTGAAAAGTTTCAAAATGGATCAAGCAAAGAAAGGGTTCTTGCCTATGTTACAAGGTGTGAAGTTGAGTAAGACTCAATGCCCGACCACTGTAGAAGATAGAGAGAAGATGAAAGATGTTCCCTATGCTTCAGCCATAGGCTCTATCATGTATGCAATGATGTGTACCAGACCTGATGTGTGCCTTGCTATAAGTCTAGCAGGGAGGTACCAAAGTAATCCAGGAGTGGATCACTGGACAGCGGTCAAGAACATCCTGAAATACCTGAAAAGGACTAAGGATATGTTTCTCGTTTATGGAGGTGACAAAGAGCTCATCGTAAATGGTTACATTGACGAAAGCTTTGGCACTGATCCGGACGATTCTAAATCGCAAATCGGATACGTGTTTATATTAAACGGTGGTGCTGTCAGTTGGTGCAGTTCTAAACAAAGCGTCGTGGCGGGATCTACGTGTGAAGCGAAGTACATAGCTGCTTCGGAAGCAGCAAATGAAGGAGTCTGGATGAAGGAGTTCATATCCGATCTAGGTGTCATACCTAGTGCATCGGGTCCAATGAAAATCTTTTGTGACAATACTGGTGCAATTGCCTTGGCAAAGGAATCCAGATTTCACAAGAGAACCAAGCACATCAAGAGACGCTTCAATTCCCTCCGGGATTTAGTCCAGGTGGGAGACATAGAAATTTGCAAGATACATACGGATTTGAATGTTGCAGACTCGTTGACTAAGCCTCTTTCACGAGCAAAACATGATCAGCACCAAGGCTCCATGGGTGTTAGAATTATTACTGTGTAATCTAGATTATTGACTCTAGTGCAAGTGGGAGACTGAAGGAAATATGCCCTAGAGGCAATAATAAAGTTATTATTTATTTCCTTATTTCATGATAAATGTTTATTATTCATGCTAGAATTGTATTAACCGGAAACATAATACATGTGTGAATACATAGACAAACAGAGTGTCACTAGTATGCCTCTACTTGACTAGCTCGTTGATCAAAGATGGTTAAGTTTCCTAACCATATACATGAGTTGTCATTTGATTAACGGGATCACATCATTAGGAGAATGATGTGATTGACTTGACCCATTCCGTTAGCTTAGCACTTGATCGTTTAGTTTGTTGCTATTGCTTTCTTCATGACTTATACATGTTCCTATGACTATGAGATTATGCAACTCCCATTTACCGGAGGAACGCTTTGTGTGTCACCAAACGTCACAACATAACTGGGTGATTATAAAGGTGCTCTACAGGTGTCTCCAAAGGTACTTGTTGGGTTGGCGTATTTTGAGATTAGGATTTGTCACTCCGATTGTCGGAGAGGTATCTCTGGGCCCACTTGGTAATGCACATCACTATAAGCCTTGCAAGCATTGCAACTAATGAGTTAGTTGCGGGATGATGTATTACGAAACGAGTAAAGAGACTTGCCGGTAACGAGATTGAACTAGGTATTGAGATACCGACGATCGAATCTCGGGCAAGTAACATACCGATGACAAAGGGAACAACGTATGTTGTTATGCGGTCTGACCGATAAAGATCTTCATAGAATATGTAGGAGCCAATATGGGCATCTAGGTCCCGCTATTGGTTATTGACCAGAGAGGTGTCTCGGTCATGTCTACATAGTTCTCGAACCCGTAGGGTCCGCAAGCTTAACGTTCGTTGACGATATAGTACTATATGAGTTATGTATGTTGATGACCGAATGTTGTTTGGAGTCCGAGATGAGATCACGGACATGACGAGGAACTCCGGAATGGTCCGGAGATAAAGTTTGATATATGGGATAGTAGTGTTTGATCTCCGGAAGGGTTCCGGAATTCACCGGAAGGGGTTCCGGATGTTTCCCGAAATGTTTGGGCACGAGAACACTTTATCTGGGCCAAAAGGGAAAGCCCACGAGGCTTTTGGAAAGTGCAAAAGGAAGTTTTACGGAGACCAGAGGCTAGACGCCAGGTTCCCTGGCGTCTAGGGGGTAGACGCCGGGAACCCTGGCGTCTAGCCCTGGAGTCCAAGAAGGACTCTTGCCTTTCGGGTGAAACCGACTTTGAGGAGGCTTTTACTCCAAGTTTTGACCCCAGGGCTCAACATATAAATAGAGGGGTAGGGCTAGCACCAAAGACAGATCAAGAAACACCAAGCCATGTGCTGGCAACCCCGTCCCCTCTAGTTTATCCTCTGTCATAGTTTTCATAGTGCTTAGGCGAAGCCCTGCGGAGATTGTTCTTCACCAACACCATCACCACGCCGTCATGCTGCCGGAACTCATCTACTACTTCGCCCCTCTTGTTGGATCGAGAAGGCGAGGACGTCACCGAGCCGAACGTGTGCAGAACTCGGAGGTGTCGTGCTTTCGGTACTTGGATCGGTCGGACGTGAAGACGTACGACTACATCAACCGCGTTGATATAACGCTTCCGCAAACGGTCTACGAGGGTACGTAGAGAACACTCTCCCCTCCCGTTGCTATGCATCACCATGATCTTGCGTGTGCGTAGGAAAATTTTGAAATTACTATGTTCCCCAACAATTTTGCCCACCATGGCGCCTCCGCACTCCGCTTGCTGGCCGACCACCACCTTCTGTTTCACGTTGAAGGTCTTCAGCCACAGGACGAAGTGGGGCTTGATGCGGAGGAAGGCCTCGCACACGACGGTAAACGCCGAGATGTTGAGGATGAAATTGGGGGCCAGATCATGGAAGTCTAGCTCGTAGTAGAACATGAGCCTGCAGACAAATGGGTGGAGGGGAAATCCCAGTCCGTGGACGAAGTGGGTGAGGAATACAATCCTCTCATGGGGTTCTGGAGTAGGGACGATCTGCCCTGCGTCTAGGAGCCGGTGCGCGATGTTTGCGGCTAGGTATCCGGCTTCCCAGAGCTTCGTAATGTGCTCCTCCGTAACCGAGGAGACCATCCACTTGCCTTCCGTTCCGGACATGTTTGGAATGGCTTTGCGGAGAAGATGAGAACTTGGGCGCTGGAGCTCGAGTGCGCAAGAATGGATGGGCAGGGGAAGAAGGAGGCATGGGTGAAAAAGAGGAATCCTTGTCCCTTTATAAAGGCGGTAGAAACTGTGTGCCTCCCCACTTGCCCCATAAAATCGCTTATTCCCCAAGCCCCACGATTGATGGCACGGTTGGGTTACCCACATCCGTATTGATGAGAATCCCGTGATAAGGGGAACACGATCTCTGCTTCGACAAGACGTGCCAATAAAACCACCTCGCAACACGTGCAGTGGCAGGCTGGGAAAAACGGTTCGTAATGACCGGACCATGGCAGGATGTCACGTTATGAAAAGTTGTCAGCAGATTAGATTTGTAGAATATTATACTCTCTACGGTGGTATATGGAATTTGTTTTACAGAGCTGGACACAATCCTTGTGTTCAAAATCTTCTATGGAGTATTCGGAGAAGGAACCCACCTTGCAATGCCGAAGACAATCTGCGCACCGGACTCATCGTCATTGAAGCCTGGTTCAGGGGCTACTGAGGGAGTCCTGGATTAGGGGGTCCTCGGACAGCCGGACTATATACTTTGGCCGGACTGTTGGACTATGAAGATACAAGATTGAAGGCTTCGTCCCGTGTTCGGGTGGGACTCTCCTTTGCGTGGAAGGCAAGCTTGGCGATTCGGATATGTAGATCTCCTTCTCTGTAACCGACTCTGTGTAACCCTAGCCCCCTCCGGTTTCTATATAAACCGGAGGGTTTAGTCCGTAGGAGAAGAAAAATCATAATCATAGGCTAGCTTCTAGGGTTTAGCCTCTACGATCTCGTGGTAGATCAACTCTTGTAATACTCATATCATCAAGATCAATCAAGCAGGAAGTAGGGTATTACCTCCATCGAGAGGGCCCGAACCTGGGTAAACATTGTGTCCCCCGCCTCCTGTTACCATCAGCCTTAGACGCATAGTTCGGGACCCCCTACCCGAGATCCGCCGGTTTTGACACCGACACCAAAAGCATGAAAAGATAACCTTTAGATTTCATCAAGCCTTATGGCAACTGTTGTGCCCAAGAAGTCCACTATGAAAAAAACCCAAGCTAAATCTCCCATGAAGCCCAGAGCCATAGCAGATGCCCCAGATGCACCTCCCCGCCTCAAGAAGCTTAGGACCCAACTGCCTATTATGATGACAAAGAAAGACTAAAAGCATTGAAAAACAACGAACCATATGCCCTAGCAAACAAGACTGCCCTAAATCCCAGATTTTACACTACCGAGTAGCATGATCTCTACGAGACTATTTCATTTGACGAAGACACAACGATCCATGTTATGCAATATATTGATTGGGAATTCATTAATAAGCATAAAAACATCTAACCCGTGCACACCAAAACTTCGAAACCTTGGATCCTGACAAGTCTATGTCAGAAGCCCAACCCCCTTGGCATGAAGAGCTCATAATGCAATTATATGCCACAGTTCTCATCCATCCGGGCAGTGGAATCAAATGGATAACCGATGGTGTGTTATATGAATCTTTGACTAAAGAGCGGGTAGAGATTCCTAGCCGCCCACCCAAAGATGAAAATTTGTTTATAAAAAGAGGTAAACACACTTGCAGTACCTTGACCTGTCTAGCGCGGTCACTTTGGTGCCCAAAGCTACAAAATACATGAAACATGTACTCTGACTTGTCCTAGCACAATGGCATGTCAATACCGACATCAAATACGAAGAAGCGTCGATCTTACCCAACATCGAGTAAACTCATGTCCACATAAACGGAAGTAGCTGGAATCGAGCACGAAGGTGTGCCGATGTTGTATAACTAGACACGGACTGTCGGCACAACCCTTGACGTTGACGACGCCTTAAACATAGTTGTCGACGCGTCGCCTCATGCATCACCGTTATCCAACCAAATGATGACGACTTGTCCGAACGACACATCTTTCGTGTCGGATCATGTGTCCCACAACTCGAGATCATTGTCATACTAATGCTCGAAGTAGTTGGGGGTGCCAGAGCTCGCATTGGTACTCAACTGCCGAATCCTAATGGCCCCCACATGGCCCTCCCTCATCCCAAAGCACCCGCAACTCCTCCAGCTGGTGCTCCAATTTCACATTAGGGTCTTTTAATATTAGTAATTATGAACTAGAATAAATAATAATTATGAACTGTATGCAAGCCTAGGCCTTTCATCCATTCCTACTCCAATGCCTCTAACATTTCGTGCAAGCCTAGCCCTTTCTTCCCTTGTTCAACTCCTTCCTCCTTTCCTCTACAACACCACTTGCATCTACTGCTTTATTGCCAACGAGGAACCGATTATCTACAAGATACACCACGTAATCCAACTCCCAATGCCATGACTCATGTATATCATATCAAACAATTAAACCAAAAAAGTGTTAAAAAAATTGGCACACCATGCATTGAAATCCAACAACACGGAAAACAAGGGCACTTACACCGTCATGCAAGCACTTGTACAAAACCTAGCTGCCATGTTTGTCGATAGTCAAGACATAGAACTTCACCCCGAGTATGACAGTGAGGGCATCTGATGAGTGGCACCACCGCAACCCGGCCGCCGAGAGCTAACCTGACAGAGCTCGTCGACACGACAAGGATGGGCGCACACGTGGATTGACACAGCAATGGCGGTGGAGAAAAAAGGAGGGGAATTAGGGATTTGGTGCATGGAGAGAAAGGAAGGGGAATTAGAAATTCGGTGGGCGAGACACGTTTTTTCTATCCTCGAAGGCATTTTGGCGTGAAAGCCCCCATGCAAAGTGGGCAATTTCACTTATGCTAAAGTGGAGCTTGTGTACGGGTCAACATAGGGCGTACGAGCTCTATAAGCTCAATAGTGGACGTATATTCACGTCTTGTCATATTCAATGACCATTCTGGATATATCTTTGAGTATGGTGACCAAAGCAAATTTTGGAAAAAAGTTGAGTGTGCGCCAATGCATTTTACTCTATTTAGGGCGTCTTCAATACTGACCCAAAAATTTGCTCTCAGATCCGTCCATAGACACGGATGCGGAAGCCGGCCATCCAATGCTATCATCTATATGTCCACCAATAAGGGCAATTTGAAATCCAAATAAAGTATGATCCATAGGCGTGAGGATCACTCCAGCGCTGGATCACATGCCTAATCACAACCAAAAAGAGACAAGTATACTTAAGTTTTTACATACCCCAATCACAAAAGAATACAAGTCCAACAGTCAATGCGAAAATTTGAGATTTTCTACCCTACCATACCGGCAATCCAAACCTCCACACTCAAGGTGCCGTCACCGCCGCGTATGCGGCCTTTGCCTCCTTCTCTGTCGCGTCCTCCTCCTCCTCCTTGTCCGCCGCCTCCAACTCATCTTTGCGCCGTTGCAACATCTTGTAGCGGACGGCTTGCATGATCATTCTTGCTTCGGCGTCAAAAGACTCCAAGTTCAAGGACAACTTCCTGGCATCGTCTATATCGGTTGCGATCTTCACCTTGTTTTCTTCGAGCATCACGTTCTTCTCCTCCAACATGGCCTTCTTCTCTTCGATCATGGCCCTCTTCTCTTTGAGCGCTAGCTTCTTCTTGGTCACCTCCATCAATAATTTAAAACTCTTTGCCTTTTTTACTCCTTGATGTCCGAGCACCTGACGCATGCCTCTTCCTACTTGGACAAGATGTCCTCGAACCTGTCTATCATCTTGACCACTGCACCTTCTCACTTTGCCCTCTCATCCTCCCACTTCTTTCATCGAAACCCTCTTCTAACCTTCTTGGGTGGTTCTTTTCTTGGGTCGGTTGGGTGATGGGTCTATATTTTACGCATTTTTAGAGCTCATTTTTTGCATGTTCTCTTCATATATCATGTCCCATTAAACCAAATAGTTATCCATTATGCATGATTACTGGTATTTATACTTTTCATTATGAGCATTGCACATTTAGTATTTTATTTGCTTTTTATTAATTTTCTTTTTTTTTCTTGTGTCTATAGGTGTTTTGGAGCAATCTAGGACCAATCATGATGAAAGAACCAAGGAGGGGTTCAATATGGAGACACCCAGGGGTAGACTTAGCCATTTCGAAGGCCGGAAAAAGTCATTTTCCCAAAGTGATCCAAATAAAGATCTAAGACCAGAAATGGACCAACGTCATTCATACGAATCCAACGAGCCCAAGAACTTCAAATTCCGAGTTCGTGTGACGAAATGGTGGCCGTTTGACCAGAGGAGTCCACACTAGAAGACGGCCTTTTGAACGACCGCGAGCGATCGTTTGACACGCAAACAACTCTGAAAGTTGCCCTTCCAGACGGGATTCTTCACCGATTCGGTCTCCGTTCAATCCCATAGGATCCTTGGTTCGTAAAGAAGAGATTGGAAGGGGATTTGGCTCATTGTGAGCCTTTAGATGAAGCCCATCAAGAGAGGGGGCTAGGGAGGCTCTCTATATATGTCATCTACAACCCTAGCCGCCGAACGGAGACCACGCCATTCATCTTCCACACCACATATCATCTCCAACACATCCAAGTTCATCCCCATTGCTTCTCCATCACCACCATAGAGGAAGTGACAAAATCAAGAGGAAGAGGAGGAGTCTCCACCACGCGCCGTCGTCATCATCATCACCATCATCACCTCCTCCCTTCACCCGCTCTATGCCGGCTTGTAACTTGACCCTATTCTTTATGTTTGAGTAGATGCATTTGTTCTCAAGGATACAGATGACTCTTTTATGATTAGTATTATGATTAGTATTATTTCCCAAGCGATCCAATATGTTCGTGTTCATGTTCAAGTTAGTATTCTCGCGAGTGTTGAGAGGAGGCCTCGCTCACACTTTTGCCATGATTGGCCGTGGAGGAACTATTGTCGCTGCATAGGGTAGGATGTTGAGGAAATTTGAGGTGACAGTAAAACCCCAATACCTAGTCTTTGCAAAGTTGATAGGGGAGTTCAGGTAAAACCATATCTGGCCGCGTCCACGGTGTGACCCTTAATTATCATGTGATTGTAACCCTATGAGGAGACCATGATGGTGGCGTGCGTGGGCCATGGGTTTAAGAGTCTGACGTGTCTCATGTCCAAACTCCCATAAAGCCCCCACGTTTGGTTCCTGTTTGCCGGAAAAAATGATCTGGACTGCTCCATGGACAGATGAGTTCGACGTTGGATGGCTTCCAAGGTCTGGACGGCATGGTCCGAACGTATGCAGGCGCTTTAAAAGTCGGTGTTGGTAATACCCTTATACCAGTCAAAACTAAGAGCATCTACAGCCGGACTAGGAAAATCTGGGCCCTACAACGCCCGCGGATGCGCCCGGGTGCATCCCCAGACGGTGACCGGACAGTCCTAAAATTTGCTCATCTGCATCTGGATACCTTATACTAGAAATCTTAAATCCACACAAAAGCATGCAAAGGATAAAATCCACGTACTATGTAGATCAACTACCCTAGTCCTTGTCGGAGATGTCCACTATCTCCATGCCCGACTCTGGGTACATGGGCGACAGTCGTGGATCCGGCTCCTCCGCATCAGCCTCTGCATCCATCTCGGCTTCGACCTCGTCGAAGAGCGCGTCGGTCGTCGCCCGTTCCTACCGGATGAACTGTCGGTTGGCCTCCACACAGGCTCATCTTAGATGGACTCCAGGATGGCCTGCTGCTCCGCCGTCTCGGCCGCTTGGGCGACGGTGAAGTCCGCCTCCACGTCCTCTATGTTGAAGCCCGGAGCCGACGCCAGCTCCTACTCCGGCTACTCCTCCTCGTCCTCCTCCGGATCCGCCACCTCCATTGGAGCCGGCTGCTGCTCCTCTCCTTCCTCCTCCGCCGCCTTCTCATCCTCCTTCTCCGGCTCCAGCAAGTCCAGAGACAGCCCGACAGCGACGCCGGCAGCGTGCGCGGCATGCCTCGCTTGGATCTCCTGCTCAATCTGGTACCGGCGCTCCGGCGTGAGCATAGTGTGCGTGGTTATGTTCTGCTGGACCATAGCGAAACTGGAGAGCGTGGGAAGAGCGGCGGAGCGGGAGAGATGGGGTGGATGGGCTCGGGCTGGCGGCGCGGAGAGGAGGGAAGGTGGATGGGCTAGGGTTGGGGGACACCGACCGGATTAAATAGCCGGATTTGGCCTCGGGCAGCAAGCCGGAGCGGCGCCACGCGGCATTCACACCCCCCACATGAGAAGATGTCCGTCAGATCTCTGGTTTTTTGGTCCATTCCGTGTGGGACCCCATCATCAGTCCGACGTGATGGACGCGTCAGGACGTGCCCAATGCCCCATATTCGCATCATATTTGGGTTGGATATACGGGTCAGCCTGACTTGAGGCGTCTGTCTAAATCGAATTTTTATGATCGGTCAGTGATCGGGCCGTCCGGCCCACGGTTTGAGGCCCGGCTGTAGATGCTTAAAAGGCAGGTGTCGGCCTTGCACGGTGGAATTTCCACGTGCGCGCGTACAACGCAGCACCACTTTATTCGATACCAGTATACTTTGAGGGTGGACAACACAAGGGGACAAAACAGCGGGTCTCCTTCTCCGCGTTGATTCTTGAATCACGGAACGGAAGGAAGGAGCCGAGCCGATCCCCCCCTCCATCTCGGGTCACAGCAACTTCCCTTCCCCTCCTGCGTCCCAGCTATTGCACTTTTTTGGGAAAGAACCCTTGGTGCTGTCCTACCTCCCCATCCAAGTCCAAGCAGAAGCAGCATCAGCGCCTTCACCCACTTGCCTGCCTACTGTTTCAGTTCTTGTTTGTTTGGAGTCGGGGCTTCCATTTCGTGGAGTTCTCGTCCAACCCCCTCCTTCCATGAGAGCTTCGAGGCGGCCGGATCTCCGCAAGTGACCATGAGCCAGAGTGAGTGGAGCTCTCTCATCGTTTGTTCCTTTGATTCTTTGGTAGGGCTTGTGAGTTGACCTGGGCGGGACTCGACTTCTTGTCTTGGACCCGGGAGTCGAGTGCTTGTTAAGGTTGATGCAGTAGCAAGGGGACGTTCTTGTTCTTGTGTAGGGCACTTAACGCTAGATTGTGTATTTCACCTTGGAATTGCTCTTTCTTGGGCCCTTCTAATATTGTTGCGGCGATATCAAATTTGGTCTGCAGCCGATCCTTTTCAGTAGCCGGGGCCATTTTTTATTTTGTACTCTATTTTTTAATTCTTATTACAAGGTCAATGGTCGTAACTGCTACAGTGCTGTTTAATCAAACAAGAGTTCAACTGTTGCTCAAGATGGTTTAATCAGCTTGTTTTCCATGACCTAGGGTTCCAAGTCTTAAATATTTTCGTTTTAATTCGATCAGAACTATTATTTTCATTAAGATTTGTTGGGTGGCACTAGGCTTGTCTTAGGATTTCAAGTAATCCTGGTCTTCACCATACTGTTGTGCTTGTGCAAACATTGGATCATGTTTGACTTCACAGCTTTATGTAGCATCATTGTTTCGAGGAGAGAATGATTGATTGCTTCAACTCATGCATAACTAAATGTTACCTTCATTTTGGGCCTGGTACAAAACCGACTACTACTTTGTCTTATCTTCCAGTTCTTCCTCTCGTAGGTTTCGACATCAACGTGCTTCTCAGAGAAGCAAAGAGCAGGTGGTTAAAGCCTTCTGAAGTCTACTATATCTTGTTGAATCATGAGCAGCTCCAGATCACCCACGAGCCACCGAATAAGCCACCCAGTAAGCACATCTCCTTAATTTTGAGAAATTTGCTTTTACTTCTATTTTACAATAACAGCGTCATTTGTTCTCTAGGTGGTGCACTATTCCTTTACAATCGCCGTGTGAATCGGTTTTTCCGCAAAGATGGTTATGCATGGCGAAGGAAGAAAGACGGAAGAACTGTCGGGGAGGCTCACGAGCGATTGAAGGTTTGCTTCAGAAAGCTCAGTATAGTGTCATAGTATTCCAGTTATTTGTCTTGTCAACACTCTTGCCAACAAGAGAGGTTGCCGTCTGTCAGGACTTGTCGGGTCAGTAGGTGTGCAAGTTCCTTCTAATAATGCATCATCCTTCCAAGTAGCAACACAATTGTACAGTCTGTGTGATGTTGTGTGGAAAATCAAATATCACAAATTAATCAGATCATTCACATCCATTTAGTTGAATTGCGTTGAACATTTGTACTTATTCATTTATAGTTCTTAAATGGATATCTTTGCCCAGTTTGCTTTACCATATAGTTTTTACTGCTCTGTCAAGCAATACATCGGAATTGGGACAAGGCAACAAGAAAGAACTATGTCATTTTGTAGTCATTCTTTTACTTGATTTTTTTTGCAACCATTCTTTTACCTGAATATTGTATAGCTGAAATATCTTTATTTGGTGTTCTCTGCAGATAAATTACTTATGGTTTGGAATTTGAATATCTAATTCTAGAGATAACTTTAATTTATGAGAGACAATGCAAGTGACACGAGTCTTACATCTACTGTTCTTGCAAACAGTGTATTGAGCTTGTTCCTTTTTTTAGCAATACATGTGTCTATATATGTTGTGATATCTTAGCAATCACAGCAATGCTAATACACATGCCTAGAAATGAGAAGATGTTGTATGGTTAGCCTGATCATTTTGTATTGTAATGGATTTTAACGAAAAGTTTATAAGTAGAACTTCAGAATTAGTTGTTAATCAACACACTTAGCACTTAATCTTATATATGAAATTTTCATATCAATACAGGTTGGAAATATCGATGCTCTGAGTTGCTACTATGCTCATGGAGAGCAAAATCCATATTTTCAGAGACGATGTTTCTGGATGCTGGAACCGTAAGATCAGCTTCGCCATTAAGCTATCTCAGTATCTTAAGACTTCTTTGAGATTGTGAACTATGCCATTTATAATTTTATGTTACCGTTAGGTTGCAATTGTGCTAAGATGCCTCAGTGCTACTCGCTCCGCTCACAAATATAAGATGTTTTGGATATTTCAATATGGACTACATACGGACTGAAATGAGTGAAGAAACACATTAAAATAGTGAATGTCTTATAATAGTGAACGGAGGAAGTACTTGCTATTCATTTGCTATCTAGGAAACATTGCAAACATTTTTCTATGCAAAGAAGAGCGATTGGTACTATTTATTATAATACATATTCTCCTTTTCTGCAGTGCATACGACCACATTGTGCTGGTACAATATAGAGAAGTAGCCGAGGTATGTGAGTATTATCTTTGGGAGCAAGTATAGATTGTCATGGTATCCTTTCCTGTGAATTTTTTTGCTGGTATTATCTGGTCAAATCATCTGTGTGGGAAGTGGGAAATAAATAGTGAGAGAACTTGACTGAGTGAGCTAATAAAAGTGGAAACTTACAGTTATGGTTGTACACATATAATATAAGTGATAACTGCTGCCATGCGCCTTAAATATTTTCATAATGGATTAGATAAGGTCGTTGCACTATTCCAGAGAAATTTCTTACGACCATTTGCGTAATTGGGTCTTTTAATAGGATTCTTACGACATTTCCAATCTACACAGTTATAATCTGTTCCCACCAAATAACTGAAGTGGATGTTTTTTCTTTGTAACTAATCCACACCGTTATAATCTGGTTTCACAAAATAGTGGTGCAGGTCTTCTCTTAAACTAATCTACAACGTCCAAATGTGACCCTAGCAAAAATAAGCAGTGATCTTTTCTCTTTATCTCAATTGACGTGAGAATTTCGATCCCTCCAAACGAATGCGGCACCTTGATCTCACCTATTGATTATGAGCAATTTAATATGAACTTGAAAGTAGTATTCAAATCTATTTGATTTGATCTCACTCACTTGTTTAGTGATAAAATATTTCCATCCAATCTTCTTAATTTGAATACAATGGGAGCACATCCAATGAGTAATTTTTTTGCATGGAACTTTCTTACAGGGACGATATTATTCAACATTGTCAAATGGGTCAGCGGGATCTCTTTCGACCTTGAGTTATCCAAATGACATACATGGAAAGCACGGCTCCACATCAGACTTTAGTGAGGGCAATGAATCCCACCAGAGTTCTGTAACTGAAGTAAGTTCTTATTCTGCAAACAAAGAGTACAACCATGACAGTGGCGTTCTACTAAGCATACCGGAGCTTCAGCAATCAACTGTAATGGGGATGCCAGAGCTTGACCAGAGTAGTCTGGAACGAAGTTCCGAATTTTGCATGGTAAATAATAATGACTCTACAAACACATCTGGGCTCAACCAAGCTTTGAAGAGCATTGCTGAGCAGTTAAGTTTGGGTGATGATGACTACATTTACATAAATCAAGCGCGTTCTTTGGACTTCACTACAAATACTGAGGCTGCAGATGTACAGGGAAATCAGACAAGCAATAGTCTAGGTAAAGTTTCTGGTAACCCTGCATATCTTCCAAGCTAGATCCATGGAAAAACTAAACTAGAATATCGAAATTGATAAATAAAAATGGCATACTGACAAGCATGCTTTGTGCTTGATTTGCCAAAAGTTTATTTCCTCACAGTACACCTTTGTGATTCAACCTTTTTTTGCCGGCGTCTTGATACCACTTAATTTTGTGCCAAAAGTTTCGTCTAGAGACGTCAATACACACTATAAGGCGTCATACTCTGGACTAACTTATTGATTGTCTGATATTGTAAATTAAATCATATTATGTCGCATCCTTATTCAGGTGACGATGAAGCAAATCAAATTCGACCAGAAGGAGCTCATGGTGTTGGCAGGGGGATATCATCATCATGGGAAAATGTTCTGCAGTCCGATTTAGGTTTGCCAGCTTCATCTACATACCAGGTAAGGAAATGGTGACTGATTTTTACTATCCTCGTGTGATTTCTTCAACGTAAAGAATGAGTTGTGAAGAATCTACTGTGTTATTCTTATTGCTCTTGTAAGAGGGATACCTGCAAAGTCTTCCTGGTTGAATACCTTGGAAGACACTTTCTTTAACTAATTCATCGAGGGCATTTAAGTTGCTGTGCATTTAAGGTTTGGGCCATGATAGTGCTACTTTAGTAACAGAATGCATAAAATGAAATGTCCTAACCATCTTGTTGGCTCCATGTCAAAATTGTGGTCAGAACGTACTTTACCATGCCCAGAACTATAACAGTTGTTTTACTATGTAAAGAGTGGTGATTCTTTCTTTGTTATCACCCTCAATGAACTGTGTTGACACCTTACATTTTACCATGAACAGTTTGGTGCCCACTATCAGCAAAGTTCGGAATATCAACCACCAGGAGGCCTAGACGGCAGTAATTTGCAGCTGCAAATTTCTGCTGCTAAAAGATTTCTTTTGGGATCAGAAGACCCTATCGACTCACCATCTTATAACTTCATACCAAGAGATGAAGGAATCAATGGCATTAATACTCTTTCAGCTCATGACAGTAGTCTTGAAAGCTGTCTGAACCCGGATTGGCAAAGAACAACACCTGTAACACTTCAAAGCAGTTCGTACCAAAGCAATTCATGTGGCTATGAAATATCAGAGTTCTTCGACAATGGTCAGTTTGAACTGTCCTCCGAAGAAGATACAAGATTAGCCTTGAAACAGAAGCAACAGTTTAGCATTCGTGAGATCTCTCCAGAATGGGCATTCTGCTATGAGATCACCAAGGTACACCACGAACATTTTAGCTTTCTACGTCAAACACCAACTAATCTTATGTCTTGTTGTGCCTCTCTCAATGCAGGTCATCATTACTGGAGATTTCTTGTGTGACCCGTCGAATATATGCTGGGCAGTAATGTTCGGTGACACTGAGGTGCCTGTTGAAATTGTTCAGCCAGGTGTTCTCCGCTGCCACACGCCACTACACAGTGCCGGAAAGCTCACACTCTGTATTTCCACTGGAAATAGAAAAGTTTGCAGTGAAATCAAGGACTTTGAGTTCCGTGCAAAGTCAACAGCTTCTAGTTTCACTGATTTCGCACCGTCATCTATGAAGTCTACTGAAGAGTTGTCACTTCTTGCCAAGTTTGCAAGAATACTTTTGTGTGACAATGGATCCTCTGCAGCTTCGGGTGATGATCCTCAGCCTGGACAGAGTCCAAAACTTAAAATGAATGAGGATAACTGGCAGCGGTTGATTAACGAACTTGATGTAGGATGTGAAAATCCACCAAGCAGGGTTGATTGGATCATGGAGGAATTGCTGAAAAGTAAATTACAACAGTGGTTATCATTGAGACTCCAAGGAGATGATGGAACATGTTCTCTGTCCAAAAATGAGCAAGGTATCATACACTTAATCTCTGCGCTGGGCTATGACTGGGCACTGTCTTCAGTTCTCAGTGCTGGCGTTGGCATAAATTTGCGTGATTCGAATGGATGGACTGCACTTCATTGGGCTGCTTATTATGGAAGGTAATCAGAAAAATATATTCTACTGCTGGTTATTTAGATTACGTTTTGACTAACCAGGATGAATCTTAACGTAAAATCAATGGTATAGGACTTAGATGCGCAATACTTAAGGCACATCTAGATGTGCCTTGGCAAACCCGTTTATTATAACTCTTAACTTCCTAAAAAGTTATTTACAGTTCTTACAAACAAATAATATATTCTTTCATTGGCTGAAGAAACCATTGTTTTTCCAAAATTTCAAATGTGGTTGTACTTGGGTACTCTCGGCCCCCATGCCACTAACTTTGTAACAAGTAATGCCCAACTGCAGAACGTAGGTCACAAATGAAGTAGAAATGGACACTGTATGTTGAATAGAAAAGATAACCTTTTAGCATCCAAGATGTCTTGACTAATGGATTTTGTGCACACAAAATGCAATACATCAGCATATCTTGAAATGACTTGTATTTTTTTTTTACATCTCTCTCCATATGTTAGTGTGTATTGCAATTTATTGGCATGGAACTAGCAAACAACCTTGTTAAGTAAGTCCATTTTTATTGCAGGGAAAAGATGGTTGCTGCACTTCTTGCTGCTGGTGCTTCAGCTCCAGCAGTCACCGATCCCACTGCACAAGATCCAGTGGGCAAATCAGCAGCTTTCCTGGCTTCTGAGCGAGGACATGTGGGCCTTGCTGGCTATCTTTCAGAAGTGGCGTTAACTAGCTATCTTGCATCGCTGACTATAGAAGAGAGTGGTATTTCAGAAGGATTAGCTGCAATTAAAGCAGAGCGAGCAGTAGAGAGCATATCTCGGAGAAGTGCCCAACTTCATGGGGGCACAGAAGATGAACTCTCACTGAAAGACTCTTTGGCGGCCGTGAGAAATGCAGCTCAAGCAGCGGCTCGGATTCAGAATGCCTTCCGTGCCTTTTCTTTCAGGAGGAGACAACACAAGGACGCTCGACTTAAGGATGAATATGGGATGACACAAGAAGATATAGATGAACTTGCAGCTGCATCAAGGTTATACTACCAACATCATGTTTCGAACGGTCAGTTTTGTGATAAAGCAGCTGTTTCAATTCAGAAGAAATACAGAGGTTGGAAAGGGCGCAAGAATTTTCTCCAGATGCGCAGAAATGTAGTTAAAATACAGGTAACAGAGTTATAAATATTTGGTTTAAAAACTGCATTCAAGTTGAACTCGCTGGTATATGATTGGGCTTTGAACTAGTACATGATATCAGGTAAGTTGTGTTTTACTTTGCTAACATTAAAGACCTTACTTTGTACAGGCTCATGTAAGAGGTCACCAAGTGAGAAAGAAATACAAGACATTTGTAAGCACTGTTAGTGTGCTAGAGAAAGTAATACTAAGGTGGCGCCGGAAAGGACATGGGCTACGTGGCTTCCGAGCCGAACAATCAGTGATGATTGAAGCAGAAGAGGGAGAGGAGGAAGACGATGATGACTTCGAAGATGATGAAGCAGTCAAGATCTTCCGTCGGCAGAAGGTTGATGAATCTGTGAAGGAGTCTGTGTCAAGAGTGTTGTCCATGGTAGACTCTCCTGAAGCAAGGATGCAGTATCGTCGAATGCTCGAGGAATTTCGCCAGGCAACTGTAAGTAGTTCATGGATTTGACATTTAAGCAATGTTGTGATCATAAGCCAAGTTGCCCGATGAAACTATAGTTCATACCACGATCTAGAAATATTAGAAAAATAAAGAGCAATTTCTCAAAAGAACAAAAAGACTGAGGTGCTAACCTCTTTCAAGGGGGCAAATCCATATGTAGTGAAATCTTACTCTTTGATGTGTAAAGCATAAAGTAGTGATATGCACAGTGTCAATTTGAAACAAAATACTTCTGAAGAGAAAATACCATTTATTATTCATAGATGAACTGCAAATGTTGACAGCTATGTAGAACTCATTAGAGTGCATTTGGTTTTGTTCTTTCTATCCAAAATCAAATCTCAGCAGTGCACTTACGATGCTGGTCTAAATGCAGGCTGAATTGGGTGCGTCTGATAAGGCAACATCATCGATACTTGACAACGACTTACTGGTAGAAAACAACAAGTTCACATGCTGAAAGAAGCACGTGGCACAAGCAGCGTTTGCGGAGCTTCCTAGAATGATGTGAAGTAACTAGGTCTTTGGTACAGTAATATGCAGCCCACTGTGACCTGATAGTGTGTGTCCAGTTTGTACAGTGTTTGACTGATTGTTGTAGAGTGATGGTTGTATCCGACGATGTAGTTGCCGGGAGTAACACCCTTCTGTTATCTAAAAAGAGGATGATGGTTCTATGTAGTGTTGTCTGTAAGTTATGTATTAATTGGGAATGGCAGGTTATGAACACCATATCAGGTATCTTTAAATTAAAGGTTGCTCGGTAGAATTTGGTCAGCATATTCTTTCATTTCCACTGAATGATGCATAGTCTGCGCAACTTCGAGAACCAGATTGTTCACATGAGCTACTAGTAACTAAATTGGTTGTTCGATGATCCATTAAATCTTTGGACGTAAATGTATATTTTTACGAAACAAGGAAAACTAAACAATGCAGAAATTGTATGGCATATCTACTGGGTTCCTAATGTGCAAGAAGTAAATATGTAGGTGTTTCACTACAGTATTGCATGAAGATGTTTCTTGGTTAAAGAGAATGGCACTACAGTATTGCATGAAGATGTTTCTTGGTTAAGAGCGAATGGCAGGAATCCTCTATCATGTGAATGTGAACAGAAGTAACATATTCTTTGGGCCATTCTTCCAAAGGCTCTGAAACTCTCATGCGAAAAACTTAGAAGGATATCAGTCCTACAGAACTCCCTGAATAAATACAATCGAATGAGAGACCAAATTGCACAGCTAATGGACTAAAATACTTTACAGGCATATCACGGTCTTTCAGCACTTTCACTTAAAAGAAAAGAATATGCTCCACACAGAACACAAGTCCACATAAACAGTGATCACAAAAGAAAAGGAAGGGAGCATTACACAAGCATTGGAGCCAACGTCGAATCCTCAGAGAAAATAGAAGAATATCCCCTGTTATGGCCATAGCCATGTTGGGTCCAATATGCACCTTACACGTGTTTCGGTTACTAGCAAATCTGCATTTAACGCCACTCGTTACATTTCTCAAATCCTTAAGGGCAATACAGCACGATTTCACAATTTTGTAACAGTGATCTGGTCATATCGCATCTACTTTGGTCATATCCCATTCACTTTCCAATTAAAGAGAGCACCGTATGCAGTTTGGCCTTGGCACCCATCAAACAGTCAGATCCCTTGGGACTTGTAAGAATTGATTAGCAGCAACAACTCACACTGAGCAAGGGCTTTGCCACATTGATATATCTGATATTAGATCACGGAGTTGATCGATGAGGAGTTTCAGCTGTTTGTTTTTGCTTTCAATTTCCTGCAGCAGAATCCCAATGTTAGACTTCCTTACCAGAAAAATGTACGTTATGTCATGTTACTGGATTAAAATAACGGATATTGTAAGTTGTCATACAGCCGATTTGAACTTCCAGACAGCATGGATGCTGCTACCTCCGTCCCAAATTATAAGACTTTAGCCTACCAAAAACGTCTTATAATTGACAGAGGAAGTACTATATAGAGAATCTTCCACTAGGGACACACTGGAATAGCTTCTAGTGATTGCTAGGGGTACTTAAATGATCCATTTTTAATTCTATATAGAAAGGATGGTGTGCTCCAACCTCTGGAAAACCTTGTTGCATTGCTCTAAAGACATACATCAACCTTGGTAAATTCAGAAGGCATGCAGATGATGGCAAATAAACAACAGATGCACTTCTGCGCCTTTACCAGAATAATTCCAGAAACATGTAGAATGAACATACTCTTAATGTATACAACAGAATGAACAAGACAATCCAAGCACTGGGAAACCAGAACCAAGACAAAGAAATGAAAAGAGGGGCTCTGTCTGGGAAACTTCAGGTTTGCACCCAAAGACCGGCCTGTTTTTTGAGGCATTTTTGTCATGAGATTTAAAAAAAAAATCAAGCCATATATCAATATGTCATAAGCACCAATATGGGCATCTCATTTAAAATAGGTTACTTGGGGGTGCATCTGACATTCAACGACTGACCTGGTACCAAGTACCGACTGGTTCCTGATAATATCCTGAGTCATGCATAATGGTATCAATCATAATGATTAGACCTTCTCAAGGGAGTACCTTTCTCAAAGAAGATGCATGCTCTTCCAATCTCTCAATCTCGGCTTGATCACCTTTGGATTCTGTTGGCCCCATCTCCTGAAAATATCCCGACATAATTATAGACATGTAACAAAATGTGAACCTAGTAATCACGAGCACTGATTTTAATATAAGTGGAAACAGAAGGAATTAGATCGACACTGGATGTTGGTTCTGTTGATTCAATCATAGCTACAGCAAGCAAATTTTATCCAGAATGGCATAAGCATACCTAGTAATAAATCTGTTCACGGAGCAGGATGATAATCAACCCCCTTCTCGGAACCAAAATCTCGGCTCATATAGATATATAGTAGGATAAACAAGTCGGCTACCCAAAGTTCTTGTTTCGCCCCCATTTAATGACCAAAAACTCAATATCTCTTCTGTTCTAGGGAAATAATGTCTAGCGTCTTCAACTGCTCAAATGTGGCAAAACTCGATTGCTAAAAATGTTATGCATTTATTTCTTGAGTCAGACAAGAAAAGGCACTTAGCTCACTAGTTTCAAATAGGCCCATATCTCCAAAATCGAAATGACATTTTTCATTCAAAGCTGTACCATTGAAATGTCCCTAGTTTCTCCTCAGGTTCACACACGGTATGATAATATGTTAGGATCGCATGGCCCAGTCCATCAAGTTCTCACCTGAGTAGAGGGCGACACCGCGGCAATGGACGCGCGCAAAGCCGCCACGGCGATCTTGTACCGGTGCCTCGCCTCGTCGAGCGAACCACCAGAGCCCCCCGCGGCTCCCCCCATGGTATCGGCGTCGGAGTCGGCGGAGTGGGGTGGCGGGGGAGCTGCGTTTTGGTGGTGGGGATGCTGGGAGGCGGCGGAAGCGGCGGTGGCTGTGGCGGAGGAGGACCAGAGCGCGGGGTTGCAGAGCTCGTCGTTCATGGAGGAAAGGATCTGGAAAGCGGAGGCGATCGTCTCCTCGAGGTGCCGCTGGCCCTCCGCCGCCAGCTCCTGCCTCCGCCGAGCTGCGACTGAGGCCATTAGTTAATCTCGCCTGAACCCTAGCTCTCCGCCGCCGATCTGAGCTTAGCTCAGTCCTGGCAGCTAGTAGCTTGCTAAGCACTTTCCGGGCCGACCTAGTTAAGAGCCGAATGGGCTTAAAGGGCGAAACTGGGCTCGTGTCTGGCCTCGCTCGTCCAGCATCATTTATATGTCTCAAAAGTTGCTCAAAAAAATATGTCTACAGTTTTTTTTTTTTGATAAATCTATGTCTACTATTTGAACGCCAGTGGTTGTCACGGAATACAAAACTGTGAAAGATAAATAACATAATTTACTACATTTTTGAAGATTATATTTAAGTCCTAATAATATTTTATTAACAACATCAGCTGAATAGAGAAAATACTAAAGCTAAGCATATATTTATATCATGAGAAAAAAAGCTAGAAAAGTAGTAAGCATGAGTTATTTCAGCTCATAGTTTCCACTCACATCATAAAATGGTACATAGTCTCATCACTAGAGCCATCTCTCCAAGCAAAATAGATATGTTGTAGTGAACAAATTACAGTTTGGGTGGTGATTAAATTGCAATATTTATGATTATGATTACTCACGGCATAATTTAATATACGCATCCTGTTCGTGACATGTAAATTGTTAATGCAACAGTATATACAACTAATACTCAACCCAAAGACTGTTATCCACATGCATATTAGGATATTAAGTGCATAACAAACAGAGCATTGCAATAAGCATCATGATACAATGTAGACAATAAAACTATCATTCAAGCGTGATAAAGAAAACACTATTTTATTCTTTAGTAGCAACAATACAATACAATATGTGTCTTGTCAGCTCTTGTCAGTGGGATATAGAATACTACATGATTGAACTCACTATCATACACCACTCACTCTGAAGAACTACTGATCAAACTTGGCCAAAGAAGAAAAATAGATTGGAGAGCATGCATGACTACTTAGTTATGCAGCAAATAGAACCACAGAAAAGTCAATAAAATTCATAAACAAATATGATCATAAAGTGACAATTCATCATATCCCAACAAACACAACACCGATTACATCAAATTAATCTTGATCATGTGAGGCAGCTCACGAGAGCCTTGTATTGAGGCATAAGGGAGAGGATGTTATCTAGCTATTGCCAGGAACCCAACGTCCTAAGGAAACTACTCACACCTGGACATGGTGGCAGAAAGGTCGATGAAGATGGCTCCGATGATGGATTCCCCCTCCGACAACACGCCGGAACAGGCCTCCAGTTTGGATCTTCCCGGAACAGGAACTTGCGGCGGCAGAAAAATCACGAAAAATTGGTGTGGGGGTTTCAAGAAATATATAATTTATAGGCTGAGGGGGGCATAATACGGTGGGGGCGCCAAATGGGCCCACCACATGGCCCCACTTGCATGCATGGCTTGACAGCATGGGGGCCACGGCAGGCCCTGGTGCTTTCTGGAATTTTTGTCCTCTGAAAAAATCATCAAAAATATTCGGGGTATTTTGAGGTCATGAATATCGATTTTCTAAAAAACCAAAATCATGCAAAAACAACAACTGGCTTTGAGCACTGAATTAATAAGTTAGTCCAGAGAAATAATATAAATTGCTATAAACAATATATGAAAAGATATGATATAGTAAGAAATAATCAAAAATCACATATACGTTTGAGACATATCAAAGGGTTTTTGCAAATCTTTATAGTTCAGAAGGAGTCGAGGACTTGAATATTCTGTTGGATGGTATTCCTCGGAAGATGACGGATGGCCTAAATGCTGACTTATCCAAACCTTATAATCTCGAAGAGATAAAGTGTGCTTCTTGTTTCAAATTTTCCCAATGAGGGCCCTAGGACCGGATGGGTTCCCCGCTCCATTTTTAAGCTTTGTGTTGAGGTTAAAAATTGTTAAGCTTTGTTCATTTATTTGCACTAGTATCAACCTTTGGTGCCTAGTGGATGTAATATATTATAATATGTTGAGATGTCCTATTATAACTTGTATGCTTATCATTAACTGTCGTATATTGCATAGCGCGGTTCGCACCTCATGGGCCGCACGTTGGCTGCAACCACCAAGCACCAAAAATGGGTTGAAAGAACCATGGGACGAATGCATCGCATGCCACTTCTGGGCCGAAAGCACCACAGGCGTAAAATGGCCCAAAACCTTCGCAAGATGTGGTATGCTCAAGGGCATTACGCTCCATGGGTCATGAAGGGGCATGAAACACGATGAGCCGCTGATGGGCCAAAATTAGTACGGGCTGAAACGGCCAAAATAATCATGGGCCACAAAGAGGCCAAAAGTAGTAAGGCCCCATGAACCAAAAACAATTTGGATATATAATGGGCCGTAAATATGCCAATGTACACCACGGGACACAAATGAAATCAAAAGCATCACAAGCTGTTAATGGACTAAAAGGGGCAACAGACCAAAAATGACCCATAGGCAAGAAGGGACGTTAATGGACCAAAAGGCATGATGGTCCGGAAATGACCCGCTAATGGACTAAAAGGCGCGATGGCCCATAAATGGCCCTGCAACAACATGGGTCGTTAATAGACCAAACGACGCGACGGGCCAAAAATGGTTCAAAGGCAGCAAGGGTCGTTAATGGACCAAAAGGCGCAACGGGCCGAAAATGGCACAGAGGCAACACGGGCTGTTAGTGGACCAAAAGGCACGCGAGCTGAATATGGCCTTGAGTAAACACAGGTCCTTAATAGACCAAAAGACACCACGGCACGGAAATGGCCGAGGGACATGCAGACCATAAATTGGCCAAAATGTACCATGAGCCTTATATGGTCTCAAGACTCGACGGGCCGTAAAAGAGCCAGAATATACAAAAGGTTGCAAATACCTAGAAGCATCACGAGCGGTAAAGATCTGAGCCAGTACACAGGTTGTCAAGGTTCGAGCCACTACACGGGGCCGTTAATGGGTTGAAAGCAAGTATGGGCTGAATTAGAAAACGATACCACGAGCCACACATGGGCCCAAAGTATCAATGGGCTGGGACCATATTGAATGGCCCACGGGCCCCTAATGGGATGAATTCAGACATGTCCTAAGGGGTCGTGGGTACCCAAGCCGTAAATGGGCTATATACAAATAGATTGTTATGATGCCGATAATGTGCTGGCCTGATTACTTTTGACTAAGTCAAGTGGGCCTTAAGAAGGCCTTTTGCTGGGCTGACCTTTTTAACAAAACATGCCACTATTAGAACGTGCCACGTGTCGATGTTTCATAGGCGCATATCATCCATTGGATGGGCAACACATGTCATAAAGTAGAGCTGGCACGTGGCTTTGTTAGCGAATGAGAAGCTGACGCATGGAAAATCATCATTGATGGGGGTTGTTAACGGGTATCGGATCCGGAACCCGCACCCGATGGCTTAACGGCACCCCGTTACGGTGGTTACCACATGTCGGCTACCCTTGACGAAACAGTTCTGTGAAGCATCATTTATCATCATGGAAGTGGACACTTCCATGATGAAAAGTGATCATTATTATTGAACACATCCTCGATGGCACATGTATGAGTATCTTGATTCTGTCATAAACTGTCACGAAAATACATGATTGACAGAAAACATGACCTACTGTGACAAACGTGTATCATCACAGATGTATCTTTTTTTGTAGTGTCTCGACTAGGCCGATGTGGCCAGGTGAGTCGGCAACAAAACTCATGGAGCTGAAAAATGAAGATTTGGCCCAACATGTAGACCGTGCTAGTGTCAACTAGCAGTCCCATCTGAACTCTATGTTCACCACGCAAGACTTGTATGGGCCACCACTATCAGAGATGATTCAACCGGATCCCTTGGTGGGGTATCCCTGTGAGGTGAGTAGATCAAAGGGGAAACATAAGACCATATTTACCTAGGTCCAGGCCCTCCTCACGAGGTAAACCCCCACTCATGCTCGTGTATATTGTGATTGGGTTGTACAAAGTACATGTATTACCGAGGGATGCTAACTTGTCTATCGACTAGCTTGGCCCCAAATTATATAAGATATTGGCCCCCCTGGGGTTACATGAACCTAGTCAGCTATGTCGGTGGAGGGGAGTCCTCCACAAATCCAACTTCCTTGTCTTTTTTTTGCAGGGGAAAAAGGATTTGTATTAATCAACCTGAATCAAGCTGATCCAGTACACAAAGATTTACAATCCCTTCAAGGCCAGAACCCAGCCAAACTGCAGTTTTCATGTCTGTACGAGCTATACGAGCAAGCTCGTGACTAACCTGATTCCTCTCACGTTTAATAGCCTTCACCTAGACCCTCCTATCACCCCTGGTTAGCATTTTGATCTCCTGGACTAGTGCAGCATCCTTAGATCGATCAACAGCAGCTTGGCTGATCATCATTGCAGCCAGCTTCCTTGTCTTGAACTGTAAGTGTCGGGGTTTGATGACCCACAAGTATAGGGGATCAATCGTAGTCCTTTTGATAAGTAAGAGTGTCAAACCCAATAAGGAGCAAAAGGAAATGACAAGCAGTTTTCAGCAAGGTATTGTCTGCAAGCACTGAAATTATCAGTAACAGATAGTTTGATAGTAAGGTAATTTGTAACGAGAAACAAGTAGTAATGGTAACAAAGGCACAACAAGGTAGCCCAATCCTTTTTGTAGCAAAGGACAAGCCAGAACGATCTCTTATAATAAGCAAAGCGTTCTTGAGGATACACGGGAATTTCATCTAGTCACTTTCATCATGTTTGTTTGATTCGCGTTCGCTACTTTGATAATTTGATATGTGGGTGGACCGGTGCTTGGGTGCTGATCTTACTTGAACAAGCCTCCCACTTATTATTAACCCCTCTCGCAAGCATCCACAACTACGAAAGAAGAATTTAGATAAATCTAACCATAGCATGAAACATATGGATCCAAATCAGCCCCTTACGGAATAGCGCATAAACTAGCGTTTAAGCTTCTGTCACTCTAGCAACCCATCATCTAATTACTAATCCACAACGCCTTCCCTTAGGCCCAGAGATGGTGAAGTGTCATGTAGTCGATGTTCACATGACACCACTAAAGGAAGCAACAACATACATATCATGAAAATATCGAACAAATACCAAATTCACATGATTACTTATGACAAGACTTCTCCCATGTTGTCAAGAACAAAAGTAACTACTCACAAATCATATTCATGTCCAAGATCAGAGGGGTATTGAATAGCATCAAGGATCTGAACATATAATCTTCCACTAAATAAACCAACTAGCATCAACTACAAGATGTAATCAACACTACTAGCAACCCACAACTATCGATCTAAGGTTTTGAGACAAAGATTGAATACAAGAGATGAACTAGGGTTTGAGATGAGATGGTGTTGGTGAAGATGTTGATGAAGATCGGTCCTCCCACGATGAGAGGGTTGTTGGTGATGTCGATGGCTTCGACTTCCCCCTCCCGGAGGGAAGTATCCCCAGCGGGATCACTTCGCCGGAGAGCAAAAATGCTCCTGCCCAGGTTCCGCCTCGAGACGGCGGCGCTTCATCTCAAAAGTCCTCTCCTGATTTTTTTTCTAGGTCAAATGGCTTCATATAGTAGAAAATGGGCCATGGAGGATGGACAGGTGTCACACCCTCGATGCGACTATAGCTCCCACGTGTCGAGGCACGACTTAGAGACATAATCGCATTGAAGGCATATGTCGCAAGTTAGGCAATCTTCACAACATCCCATGTAATATAAATAATAAAGGGGAGATAACATAGTTGGCTTACACTCGCCACGTCAATCAAGTACATAAATAACATTACATCATCCAAACACTCATGGCCCGACTACGGCGCCAAAATAAAAGATAACCCAACATGTGACACGGTCCCAATCACCCCCAACTGGCACCACTACTGATCATCGGGAAAGGAAACATAGTAACGTTGAGAGTCTTCGTCAAACTCCCACTTGAGCTCATACGCGTCTGCTGGAGCGGAATCATCAGGCCCTGCATCTGGTGTAATAGTAATCTGTGAGCCACAG